>NC_047108.1:21181664-21379165 GCF_902500255.1 Thalassophryne amazonica
CCTGTCTGTTTCTCTCTCTCTCTCCCCCCCCCGTCTCTCCCCCCTCTCTCTCTCCCCCCCCTCTCTCTCCCCCTCCATCTCCCTGTCTGTCTCCCTCTCCCTGTCTCTCTCCCTCTCCCTCTCCCTGTCTCTCTCTCTCTCCCCCTCCCTGTCTCTCTCTCTCTGTCTTTCTCTCTCTCCCTGTCTGTGTGTCTCTCTCCCTGTCTGTTTCTCTCTCTCTCTCCCCCCCCGTCTCTCCCCCTCTCTCTCTCCCCCCCCTCTCTCTCCCCCTCCATCTCCCTGTCTGTCTCCCTCTCCCTGTCTCTCTCCCTCTCCCTCTCCCTGTCTCTCTCTCTCTCCCCCTCCCTGTCTCTCTCTCTCTGTCTTTCTCTCTCTCCCTGTCTGTGTGTCTCTCTCCCTGTCTGTTTCTGTCTTTCTCTCCCCCCCCCCTCTCTCTCTCTGTCCCCCTGTCTGTCTCTCTCCCTGTCTGTCTGCAGTTCAATAATTTTGAGCAGCTGTGCATTAACTTCACCAATGAGAAGTTACAGCAGTTCTTCAACAACCACATGTTCATCGTGGAGCAGGAGGAGTACAAGGCTGAAGGAATCGAGTGGACCTTCATCGACTTCGGCTTGGACCTGCAGCCCTGCATCAACCTCATTGAGAAGGTTTGGGCCTCCTTTTAAACTGTCTAGTCCTTCATTTTCTCATAATTGTTCATACGTTTCCTACAAATTTTTGAAATATAAATTATATTTGAATTCAGTTATATTACATATTGTAATTTCAATTCAATGTATTTATTTTGCAACAAATGGCAAAAGTCACCCAAAGGGTGTGTGTGTTTGACCTAACCAGCCCCCTGACCAAGTACATAGACAACAGTGGTACAGCAGGAAAACCTCCCTCAGGCATCATGTGTGGAAGAAACCTCAAGCAGACCACAATTACAGGGGTGATCATGTTCTTTGGCCACAGTATCAAAGACAAAAACCAATAACAACAGATAAACATGCCAAAGAGAGATGGTGGAACTCAGCATCCATCAGCATCAGTTCTCATGGTCAAAATGACCCATGTATAGTGGAGATGTTTCAAACATGAACCATTCTGACCATAGGACAAGGCTAACTGTAGGGTTAGGCTAACTGTCAGGGGTTGGATTTTTGCTTTATGTTTCGTATGTTCTGCTTTGTTTAGTTATCTTGCTGGCCTTTTTCCTGCTTGGGGTTTCTCTGTCTCTATCTCTCTTGTCTGTCGATTGGTGTTTGGTGGTGGGCGTTTCACTCTGTCTGGCCACACTCTTGTTCTGGTGCTTTCCACGCATAACTGTTCCTAATCTGCAGCTCATCACCTGGGGGTATATAAGGTTCACTGGTTCCTCAAGTCCCTCGCCAGATTGATGCGCCTTGTGCCATCCTTCCAGCTCTGTTCATGTGTTTTCCTAGTCTTGCTTGCATCATCGTGTGTTTTTGATCATCTGCTGCCTGTTGATAAGCTTGGCTCCCTCTATTAAGGCCATGCCTTCCCCAAAGCACAGTCGCCTTGATTTAATGGGTACTTGCATGACCTCAGGCAGAAGGCTAGAGGTTTGGAACGGAAATGATGCAGCTCCAAATTAGAGGTGTTCCACGTCAAGCTATCTTAGACTATAAGCATGCAGTACTGGTTACAAAGCGGACCTATTACTCTGAGCTGAGCAACAAAAACAAGCATAACTCAAAGTTCTTGTTTGACACCGTGACAACATTTATACATGTACAACCACCTGTAAGTCGCTCTCCTTTTACAGCACAAGATTTCTTGGATTAATTTGAGAAGAAAATAGACGACATTAGGTTAAACATATCCCAGCATGCCTTAACCCATGATAGATATAATACATGATATAATAGAATACACTACAGGGACCATTGTACACTCCAGGGACCATCTTGCAGAGGTCCCAAAGAACAAAGAGACCAGACAGACAGGAGACGGAGACAAGAAGAAGAGGAGTGTCTCTCCCTTATTTAGCAGGAGTAGGGGAAAAACTACAGAGGATCTTCAGACGGCACAAAATCCTAGTTTACTTTAAACCTGTTAACACCTTGAGACAGAAATTAGTTCACCCTAAGGACATGATCCCTAGTTACAAACAGAGCAATGTAGTGTATTCTATCAGATGTCAGGAAAACTGTAACGAACACTACATAGGTGAGACTAAGCAGCCATTGCACAAAAGGCTATACCAGCAACGCAGAGAGGGCGCCGGTGGACCTCAGTCTGCAGTTCATCTCCACCTTAAAGACACTAACCACACGTTTGAGGACAAGGAAGTTAAAATCTTAGCCAGAGAAAAGAAATGGATTGATAGAGGAGTGAAGGAGGCATTGTATGTGAAACAGTTGAAACCCAAGCCTTAACTGGGGAGGGGGTCTGAGACACGCTTTGTCCCCTGTTTACAATGAGGTACTCAGGTCTAAGCAGTTTTAATCTTTTGTTAATGGTATTGAGTCATTCACGTCATCAGGACAGCCATCAGGAGAGGTGTCAGTCCCATTGTTAGGAGGGACAGCTACCCTGTCATTAGGAGGGTGCTAACTAGAGCACAATAGGTGCTAATTAGAGCAATTGTTTAGTCACTAGCCAATAGCAGTCTGCCCCTCGGTAGGAGGGGTCTGGTTAGGTTTAATACTCCAGCTTTTGTAGCTTCTGTTATTCTTCTCTACAAGAGTCAAGAAAGAAGTCAGACTACCAGAGCAAGAATTTTAGCTGAGCAATTTGAAGCAAAATGTCCTTGCGTCAAGCAACCCAGTCCAGTCGAAGATTCTCTACTATGAAAACCACATGGACAACTGAGAGCCTTCACAGAAACATTTAGAAAATATCATTCCACAGAGACAGCTCTCTCTAAAATGGTGAATGACATTCTGCGAGCAATGGACTCAGACACCACTACGGTATTGGTGCTGTTGGATCTCAGTGCTGTGTTTGATACTGTGGTTCATCATATTCTACTCAACAGGCTGGAGAATCATTTTGGGATTACTGGAGCTGCCCTTGCATGTTTGACGTCATACCTGACCAGTTGTTCTTACTGTGTTTTGTACAATAACACTACCTCTGATCTTAGGGACCTGCTTTTTTGCCTTTATGTAGCACCCCTTGGGGATATACTGCAGTGTTTTGGGATTGCCTTTCACTGCTATGCTGATGACACTCAACTATACATGCTGGTAACTGCTGGTAATCTCATTCACATCAAATCTTTAGAAGATTGCCTTGCATCATTGAGAAGCAAATGTCTAG
The DNA here is from genome assembly GCF_902500255.1 of Thalassophryne amazonica. Classification (NCBI taxonomy): domain Eukaryota; kingdom Metazoa; phylum Chordata; class Actinopteri; order Batrachoidiformes; family Batrachoididae; genus Thalassophryne; species Thalassophryne amazonica. The sequence goes on from NC_047108.1 coordinate 21,184,935, forward strand.
TAATGTCCTACTTTTAAACTCTGATAAGACTGAAATGATGGTTCATTGTCCAGTGAGGCATCGGCATCAATTTGACCAAGTAACGCTTAGCCTAGGCTTGTGTGTTATACATCATATGAACAAAGTGAGGAATCTTTGGGTAATTTTTGATTATACGTTGTCTTTGGACCTCCACATTAGAGACATTTGCGAGGACTGCTTTCTTCCATTTGTAAAATATAGCAAAGATTCATCCCATCCTGTCTATGGCTGATGCTGAGACTTTGATACATGCAATTGTTTCTTCTAGATTGGGCTAAACCTCAAGCAGACCACAATTACAGGGGTGATCATGTTCTTTGGCCACAGTATCAAAGACAAAAACCAATAACAACAGATAAACATGCCAAAGAGAGATGGTGGAACTCAGCATCCATCAGCATCAGTTCATGGTCAAAATGACCCATGTATAGTGGAGATGTTTCAAACATGAACCATTCTGACCATAGGACAAGGCTAACTGTAGGGTTAGGCTAACTGTCAGGGGTTGGATTTTTGCTTTATGTTTAGTCTGTTCTGCTTTGTTTAGTTATCTTGCTGGCCTTTTTCCTGCTTGGGGTTTCTCTGTCTCTATCTCTCTTGTCTGTCGATTGGTGTTTGGTGGTGGGCGTTTCACTCTGTCTGGCCACACCCTTGTTCTGGTGCTTTCCACGCATAACTGTTCCTAATCTGCAGCTCATCACCTGCAAATATAGCAAAGATTCATCCCATCCTGTCTATGGCTGATGCTGAGACTTTGATACATGCAATTGTTTCTTCTAGATTACGCTATTGTAATGCTCTATTTTCTTGTTTACCGCAGTCCAACATTAGGGGTCTTCAACTGGCTCAAAATGCTGCTGCCAGGCTTTTGACACGAAGCAAAAAGTTTTTCCATATTACGCCTATTTTGGCATCCCCTCACTGGTTTCCTGTCGCTGCAAGATCAGATTTTAAGGTACTGTTATTGACCTATAACATTGTTCATGGACTTGCACCTCCCTATCTGGCTGACCTGGTAAAGCCCTATGTACTGGCTCAGGCCCTGCATTCGTAGGGTGCAGCACTTTGATGTGTTCCCAAGGTGAAAAAAAAAAGTCTGCCGGTCACAGAGCTTTCTCCTACTGTTTTCAGCTCTGTGGAATGATCTCCTGGCACAACAGTTGGATACTGTGGAGACTTTTAAATCAAGTTTAAAGACCCATTTGTTTTCCTTGTTTTATCATTAGTTTTATTGTGTTATGATGCTTTTTTATTCTTGTGCTCTTTTATGGTTTTATTTTTTATTGTGTTCTTAAAATTTTTAATTAAATTTTCTCTGTTTTTGTGTTGTGTGAAGTGCCTTGAGGTGATTCATCGCGAATTGGTGCAATAGAAATTAATACATTTAAATTTATTTGAATTTGTTTACCTGACTCTGCCTGATGTTTTTTGTACTGCTGCCTGTTTTGGACTGCTTTCATGTGTACCGACCTCTGCTTGATTATTCACTAAACTTTTTTGAACCACAGAGCTGTCTGTCTGAGTCTTGCATTTGTATCCAAGCATTCCTGACCATCGAGCCTGATAGATCAATCTGGCCAGCCCTGGATGCAGCAGACTCAGATGCATTTCAGCGAGTGGTACGCCACCACAGTCGGCAGCTAGTGCTTTAAGAGGATCAGCTGACCACGCTTAGCTCCAGAATTAATGAGCTGGGTAAACACCACGACTCGTTCATGTCCTCAGTAAGCACTCAGATGCAGCAGCTTTTATCCAAGTTGGATCATCAGGCCAGACTGGTTACGGCTATCGGCACTTCTCTTCCGGTTCGTCAGCGGGTGTGCTGGCTTCCGTACCTGTTCCAGGGTTTTGCAACCAGCTGTCTTGACCTGATCAGTTCTCCAGAGAAACGGATGACATCAGACCCTTTATCACCCAGTGTGTTACATTTTGAACTCATGTTATCAACGTTTCTGTCCGAAAGGACGAAGCTAGCATTCGTGATAACTCACCTGACCGGTCGAGCAGCAGCGTGGGCTATAGCAGAGTGGAGTTTTCAGTCTGCTTTCTGTACGTCCCTTAGCACCTTCACGACGGCTCTGCAGCAGCAGTTCTAGCATACCTGCCCGGGGTGGGAAGCTGCGCGCTCATTCATGAGGCTGAAGCAGGGCAGCCGCAGCATCGCAGACTGCGTTATAGACTTATGTATTTTGGCAGCGAAGAGTGAGTGGACTCCAACAGCACTCCTCGACATGTTCTTCCAGGGGTTAGCCAAAAACATCCAGGATCAGCTCATCACCGTAGAACTCCCAGAAGATCTCGACCAGTTCATCACACTGGCAATCTGGACCGACCGTCGACTGGGGGATCATCCTCATCACAAAGTTCGTCATCCTGCTAGCTGATCTGCCATGCCTCCAACACACTCTTCAGCTTCCAGCTGCTCCATCTCCAACTCTTCCCCTTTCTCCGTCATCAACTCAGAATACAATTCCTGCTAAATTAATATCCGAACATTCATCTTTTTCGGTATCAGCATTTGTCGACTCAGGTTCAGACGCTAATTTATTGTTGTCTTCTCTAGCCAGGACTCTCTATCTTAAGCTGTTTCAGCTTTTGCGTCCTCTGGTGGTGCGCGCGGTGGATGGTCATGAACTAGGTCAGATAACCCACCGCACTCGGTCTGTTCGTATGATTGTAGCCGCGTGCATCTCGCGGTCAAAGTAGGAAAGATAAACTATAGCAGAACTCAGAGCGCAGACCTGCAGCTCAGCTCAAGAACACATATAAACTAGAAGATAAATCAGAGTGCACAGTCTGTCTGCAGCGTGCACCTGACGCAGACATTCCTGCGTCGTCATGACACCACAGGAAGCTCGAGACAGCCCGGTGTGAAAGGGGCTTTAGAGATTGTGCTCATGAAGTATTTTGGACTTGTTGGTGCAGTATGACAGTAATAATAAAGAGTTGAAACTTGAGATTGATTTTTCAGTTTTAGTATGTTTGACAAACTCCCAATTTTCTTGTTTACCATATAATAAAACAGTTATAGACTTTTGATTTCGGTGTACTCGTGATTATGCGGACCTGGTCAGGATGAGGTTCACCTCGGCTAAGGCCTTGTTGAACCCCATCTTGACCAGGTCCGCATAATCACGGGTACACCGAAATCAAAAGTCTATAATTGTATAATAAAGTGCAGTGAGTGCAGCATCCATTTTGGTGAGAAAAAAATCCAACTTTCCTCATTCAAATTCACTCCAGTAGTATTCTGCCCTTACTAGGATGCTGCAGTTTTCTAGCTTGGCAGATAGTTCTGGAGGAAATCACTGAAGAAATTAACAAATTGAAAATATGGTTTGACCAAAACAAACGGTCATTAAACTTAAATAAAACAGGGATGAAGTGGAGGTGTAAGTAGGTGTTCACAGGAAACAGTTATTTATTTCTATATTTTTTATTTATGTTCATTGTTGGTTTTATCTTTTCTGTTGTGTTTTGTTTCATCAGGTTCTTTTTCTCTCTTTCTCTAAAATTGTATTGTAGCATTATTAGTTATTATTACTATTATTGTTGTTGTTGCTATTATTATTATTAATATATAAATAAAAATAAATTAAAAAATATTACAATTTGTAATACATCTGACTCTTTTACGACAACAAATGCTGAGCCATTAATTATTATACAGAAAACAAATGCACACAAATGTGTTGAGATGCGAACAACTTAATGCTAACTTTAACATTGAAAACGCCATAGACATGCTAATGCGTTAGCATTGGTCCAGTTTTTAAGTTATAAAATACATCCATCAACTGTTTCAGAAGACCATAACAGGTCGGTTTGACATAAAAAAGGTAAATATTACTCACAGACATATGCTCTTTAGGGCTTTAGTGGGGAAAAATTAAGTGAAATAAAACAAAGAATCAATGAAGCAGCAGATTGAAGCCCTGTTTCACTGGTTCAAGGTTCAAAGCAAAACCCCGCTGCTGAAATGGTTGATTACAGATGCGCTGCAGGGTCTGTAATCAATGTAGAGAAATGATCATTTTCCTAATAAACACCCCCAAAAACAACAGCCACTCTGAAGGACCGATAAGGGAATCGTTAAGCAAAAAGGCTGTTGATGTCGATGGATCGAATCATTTCTTAACGATACCCGAAAAGAACCAGTTCCTGATACCCATCCCTAGTCAGCACTTGAATGCACTGCCATTTTGTGGAAAAGAACGATAAGACACTCCGTCCATGAATTGACTACCAGGATCTAAACAACATTACAGTTAAAAAACAATATCCATTGCCGCTCATATCCACAGCGTTCGAGCTACTTCAGGATGTCAGAATATTCACTAAGCTCAACTTGCACAACATATACTATTTAGTCAGGATTAAGCAGGGATATGAGTGGAAAATGGTTTTCAACATGCCCACCAGGCATTACGAATATTTTGTCAAGCCATTTGGTCTAATGAATGCGCCAGCCGTTTTTCAGAATTTAGTTAATGATGTGTTACGTGAATTCTTGAATAAGTGTGTTTCCATATACATAGATGATATTCAGATTTTTTTACTTTTATTTTACCCTTTTTTTTTACCCTGCTGTTTTACAGATGTTACTACAGAATGACCTGTATGTTAAAGGCAAAAAATATGAGTTTCATCAATCCACCGTGTCATTTTTGGGCTTTGTGTTAGCCGAGGGCGAGATACAGATGGACCCTGTCAAGGTAGTGGCCGTTCGTGAATGAGCAGTCCCTGGCAATCACAAGGAGGTTCAGAGGACCTTGGGGTTTGCTAATTTCTACCTCAAACTCATTTGCTATTTCAGTACCATCACAGCTTTGCTACATGAGGTTACATCATCGCTTCATCACACTCTGGTGTCCATTCAAATGGACACCAGAGTGTGATGAAGCCTTCGAGATCCTTAAGCATTGCTTTACCACAGCCCCCGTGTTGCTCCTCCCTGACCCGGTCTGGCAGTTTGTGGTTGAAGATGATGTGTCTAATGTGGAAGTCAGTGCTATCTTGTCTTAGATGAATCCTTCAGATAAGGGGCTGCCTCTATGTGCATTCCTGTCCAGAAAACTTACCGCAGCCAAATGAATTTATGGCATCGGTGACTGCTAACTGCTGGCCATTAAGGTGGCCTTGGAGGAGTGGCACCACTGGCTAGAAGGGGCACAAATGCTGTTCCTGGTGTATACAGATCATGAGAATTTAGTGTATCTGCAAACCGTTAAGCAACTAAATGCCAGGCAAGCTAGGTGGGCAATTCTTTAGTCGTGTCATACTGACCCGGTTCACAGAATGGCATCATGGATGCATTGTCGTGGCAGGGAAATCCAGTGGACACGCCCGCAGATCCTGCTTCGTGTCAGCTATCACCTGGGAGCTTGTGTCCCGAGTTAGATCCACTTTGGGTAGCGAGCCAAGTCCTCCAAGTTGTTCTCGGGGAAGATTGTTTGTGTCTGCCCCTCTGAGGGGGGACGTCATTAAATGGGGGCATGGCAGTCATTTCACGTGTCACCCGGGAATCAAGAAAATCTACATTCTTCAGCAAAGATTTTGGTGGCCACGTTTGTCTCAAGATGTCTCAGAATACGTTAACGCTTGTCAAACCTGTGCCACGCACAAGTCTGCTAATCGGGCTCCTTCTTCACCCGTTACCTGTTCCCACGCGTCCATGGTCACATATTTCGATTGACTTTATAGCCAGTCTGCCACCTTCAAAGGGCAACATGGTAATTTTGACTGTCGTAGATAGGCTATCAAAAATTGTGCATTTTGCTGATCTGCCTAAGCTTCCCTCCACCAAAAAAATGGTGGAGGTTATGTTGTCACATGTTTTCAGGCTGTCAGTTTTCCACAATAGTGTCTGATCGCGAACCTCAGTTTGTTTCTAATTTTTGGAGGGAGTTTTGCCACTTGCTTGGGGTCACCTCCATTTTCACTTCCGGCTATCATCCTCAAGCTAACAGTTAAACTGATCGTTTAAACCAGGAGCTGGAAAAAGGTCTCCAGATCCTGTCTTTGCTGCAACCCGCTTCCTGGTCTTCTCAGCTATTGTGGATAGAACTTGCTCATAACAGCTTACCTACCTCTTCAACAGGGTTCTCTCCATTTCACATGGTATATGGCCACCAACCTTCCCTGTTCTCATCTGCTGTCTCCCATTCTTCTGTTCCCACAGCTCTCTGTCTCATCAGCCGGTGCCGACAAACCTGGGAGTGGGCTAGAAGGGCTCTGCTTCGTTCCTCCATCATCTGCAAAGCTGCAGCTAACCTGAAACATTCTCTGGCACTTATGTGATTGGACAGAAGGTGTGGCTCTCCACGCCCCACCTGCCATTACCTGGAATGCTGAGGAATCTAGCTCCTAGGTTCATTGGGGAGGTGATGGTCTAGTGGTTAAAGTTTTGGGCTTGAGACCAGAGGATCCTTGGTTCAAATCCCAGCCTGACCGGAAAATCACTAAGGGCCCTTGGGCACGGTCCTTAATTGCCTAGTTCCTCCCAGTGTGCAGTGGGCGCCTTTCATGGCAGCATCCTCACATCGGGGTGAATGTGAGTCATTGATGTGTAAAGCACCCGTTGTGCCCTGTCATACGCCCAGTTTGTGAATGGTAGGCCGGTCTTTACTGTGCGGCATTTCCTGGACTCTCACTGGCGGGGTCGTGGTGTACAATATCTGGTGGACTGGGAGGGTTATGCCCCGAGGAGCGGTCGTGAATTCCATTCCACTTTGTTTTGGACCCATCCCTAACCGACACTTCCATGCAGCTCATCCTGGTTCCCCTGGGCCGACGGGGGTTGGCCCTTGGGGGAGCACTGTCAGGGTTTGGATTTTTGCTTTATGTTTAGTCTGTTCTGCTTTGTTTAGTTATCTAGCTTTATTGGTTTTGTTGTATGTTAGTTATCTTGCTGGATTTTTTTCCTTCTTGGATTTTCTGTCCATATCGTTCTTGTCTGTCTCTTGCTGCATGGTGGTGGGCGTTTCACTCTGTCTGGCCACACCCTTGTTCTGGTGCTTTCCACGCACACTGTTTCTAATCTGCAGCTCATCACGTGGGGGTATTTAAGGTTCACTAGTTGCACTAGTCCCTCACCAGATCGATGTGCCTTGTGCCTTCCTTCCAGCTCTGTTCGTGTGTTTTCCTAGCCATGTTTGCCTTGTTGCATTTTTGATCACCTACCTGTTTACCCAACTTTGCCTCTGCCTGCTGTTTTTTGTACTGCTGCTTGTTTTGGAGTGCCTTCACGAGTACCGACCTCTCCTTGATTATTCACCAAACTTTTTTGAACCACAGATCTGTTCATCTGAGTCTTGCATTTGTGTCTATCTGCTCCTGACCATCAAGGCTGAGTAACTGTTCTGACCATAGGGTTATGCTAACTGATCTGACCGTAGGGTTAGGCTAACTCTTCTGACCATATGGTTAGACTTGCTGTTCTGACCGTAGGGTTAGACTTACTGTTCTGACCGTAGGGTTGGATTAATTGTTCTGACTGTAGGATTCCTCTGCAGTGATTCCTGGGGTCGAGCAGCAATGAACTGCTAAAACATCCCAGAATTTAATCCTCTATGAACAAACAGCTGTGCTCTGAAGTCAGTGGCCATCTAAGGAATAAAGTACTGGGGTAACGTGGTCTGCAGTGCCGTGTTTCAGTTCACAGAATGAGCAATAACCAAACTGGCTGCAGATAATTTACAGGATATAGAACAGCTGTGGCTCCCATCTTCTCAAACTGTAGGGGGCAGCACTGGTACTGACAACATGTGGACAGAGAGATCTTCCAACAAATATCAAGCCAACTTTCATTCCAATGGTCTGTTATTTGGTCTGTTGTTTGATGGCAGGACTGTGGACTGTGATTTAACTCATGCCACCATTCTGTGTGTGCAGCCGATGGGCATTCTGTCCATCATGGAGGAAGAGTGTATGTTCCCAAAGGCCACGGACCAGAGCTTTAAATCCAAACTCTACGACAACCATTTTGGAAAGTCGCCCAACTTCCAGCGGCCGCGGCTTGACAAGAAACGCAAATATGAGGCTCATTTTGAGCTGGTTCACTACGCCGGAGTGGTGAGAATCACTTTGCTGTTGTAACTGCTACTGCTAAATGTAGACTAAAGTACTAACACACAATGAATGTTTACTTTCCACCTTGACTTTTTAATACCTGCACAGGATGAACCATTAAACTTCAAAATCCCAGAGAATACGTGGGACTGTGGGGAATCAAAGCAAAGTTTATTTGACTTGTGTTGCTTCCACCAAACTGTACAAGAAAAGAAATGAACAGAAACATGAAGCATCAGCTCAATGCAACATCAAAAGACAGGTCAGGTGAGATGTGACTGGTGCACCCTGCCTTGGGTCCTGCATGGCAACCACCCAGCCAGAGAACCTGTCCATCCCCACCTCTCCAACATATCCATCTATCTACTGCAGCCAGGGAAACACGGGCGAGTCTTTGACCTTCTGCAGCCTCTGGGGTCCTAAACACTGAGGCGCCTGTGTCCTGGATCATGTTCAGAGAAACCACATGGACTAAATGTGGTTGCTGATGTTCCCTGACAGTGTCAGTGATCTTCCTCATCTGAGGGTCATCAAATAACCATTCATTTGACACAAAGTCATTCCAGTGAGACCCCAGGATCCTCCACAGAGACCTGGTACTAAAGGCATCCAGCCCTAATCCTAACCCTAACCTTAGGATACCTTAGGCCATTGGTTACCTAAGGTGTCCTAAGGTGAGGACTAAGTCTGACAACCAGACAGTAAGACAGGAAGTACCAGGAATCTGTAGACTTGGATTGTTGTTCTCTTGCAAAGATATAGTTCAACACTTTCACTACATATAGATATTTCTGATGGCTGACAACAGGAAGTCATTAAAAGGCTGCATCTTAGCCTGGATCCAAGACCATCACAAACCTACATGCTCTGATTCCTCTTCAGCTTCTTAAGTGTTGCAATCAGGGTATCCACTGATTCCGCAAACATCACAGGTTCATCTGTGAAGGCAAGGTCAGTAAAACTTTCCTGACCAACAGAAGCAGCAACGTTGCAGGTTTCCATGACCTGACCCAACACAACACCCATTCCATGTAAGGGTGATTCTTAGACTACGGGCACTTATGTCCTTTGATCATATTGTATGAAAAACAGAAAAAAGGGGAAATTTCACACTTTTATAGTTATCTTTACAATGAAAGTGTGTTAAGAAATTTGTTCTAGTAGTCTATGATGACTTTTTCACCTTTTTTCAGCATCATTATATGCAAATATTGCCGTTTTGTGCTTGTCCCACACCCAGACTTTTGATCTTCAATGATAAAAATGAATGGTAAAGAAATGTTTTTTCTAATGTTTAAAATATATCTGAATAAAATATCAGTAAAATAATCAAAACATAACTGGGGTATTCAATGTCATACAACTGTTGTGATTTTTTTTTTTAAACAAAATGTAGTTGTCCCACACTATTGCCGTAATTTCCACCACAGCACTGTAATGTCCCTAAACAGTTTGTATGAAAGATTGCTTGGGTAGTTTCTAAGGAGATAAACAGTGACATCAGAGCACATGTATATAGCGCCAAATCACAACAGTTGCCCCAAGGCGCTTTATATTGTAAGACAATGGTGTGGTGGAAATTACATTTACAAGGCCAATAGTGCCCGTAGTTAAAGAATCACCCATAAGCATTGAATAGTGTAGGAACTGCAACATGTCCCTAGAAATGCCAGAATTCACTGGGAAAAATGTGTGTGTAGGGGGTTGGTGACATAATCCTGTGACTTCCGGTGATATCTACCAGGTGAAGCCCTTGTTTTTAGTCTCTCCTGCTTCAAAGTGTCCCAGTGTTCCAGCCAAGTCCTCCTATACATCCAGATCTTCTGTGATCCAACACTTTCTCTGGTGACTTTTACTTCTCAGAGAGTTCCTCAGCTGTGTTGCCCTGAGGGTTACTAAATGTTAATTAATCAGATGCTACAGCAGAGATAAAAATCCTGAAAACTGTTTTCTGATGAAAAACAAACAGTCCTGTTTTGATGTTGGTCTTGTTAGTTTTGAAGTCCTGTTGATGTTTGGACGTTACTGCAGGTCCCCTACAACATCACAGGCTGGCTGGACAAGAACAGGGATCCTTTGAACGAGACTGTGGTGGCTGTGTTCCAGAAATCCTCCAACAAACTCATGGCTGGACTCTTTGAAGACTACATCATCTCTGATATGGGTAACTCTGAACCATTTAGACTTTTTAAAACAATTACACAATACAGTTTGTCGACAGGGATTTTATTTGCTGTCACATAAGGATCAGGTTTTATATTTCTGTTCATTATATTTGTTGAGCTCTCTCTCTCTCACACACACACACACACACACACACACACACACACACACACACACACACACACACACACACACACACACACACACACACACACACACACACACACACACACACACACACACACACACACACACACACACACACACACACACACACACAAAATCCATAACTCTGTGGATTTAGGGCCCAAGATTCAAGGCCTAAGTATGAACCTGGATGTAACGGTGGTGTCCTGTGATGTGACCACCTTTTCACATACAGCGCCAAATCACAACAAACAGTTGCCCCAAGGCGCTTTATATTGTAAGGCAATGGTGTGGTGGAAATTACATTTACAAGGCCAATAGTGCCCGTAGTTAAAGAATCACCCATGTATCCCAACTGTGAAGGCAATGGAAACTGTAAGACAACAGATGGACCAGGACCAACCTCAACCCAGACCAGATTTGCCAACCCCTGGACCTCTGTCTGAAGACCACCTGTTTACAATATGATACAGGTTCGACAGACAGAAACATGGATGTGATGTGGCTTTACTACCCCCATGGTGCCCAGCCTGGAGATGCTGTGTACCTACATGTGAGAGGTGGAAATCAAGGCCCTGTGATCCTTCAGAGGAACTACACCAAGCCACTGGTTCAGATATTTGGAGGAAACACGGGCCAAAATCAAAACTCAGGAAGTGCAAATTTCCACTGAACACATCGACTCAGTGGGTAACCACAGCACGTTTACATGAGGGGGTGTTAACAACAACAGTTTGTCTTTTCTGGACTCTGATGTTCACATAAATGAGGTTAGGAGCAGCACACTGGAGTCCAGAGGGAGCCCAGGGAAACCCAACACACAAACACAGACCAGAACCTTCTTTTTGATTCCCACCACCCACTGGAACACAAGCGTGGAGTTACCAGAACCCTGCAACACCAGGTTGAAAACATCCCAACAAATGCCTAGGCCCAAGAAAAGGAACATCAGCAACTGGAGGGACTCTTACAGTTTGTGGACATCCGAAGTGGACATTTGTGAAAACAGAAACAGGAACCAAGAAGGAACACCAACACTTTGGGTGATGAAGAACATTGTAATTCCACATGTGGCTGGAATTACAAACACAACATTCCAGTGCTTTTCAAACCCAGCAACACCAGGAACTGGTTCACCCAAAGACCACAGATCCACAAATCCAGTCCAGTGTCTGTGGTTCAGTGCAGCAAGGAATCCAATGAGTGCTACCCCGGAGAAAACAAACAGCTGGTCAACAAAGGACTCAGCTGCCGATCAGCATCTGAAGGAAAAACAATGCACCTCTCTCAATGTTGATATTTTAGACAGGGAAAATTTCACTTTCAATTTATTTTCATTTATATAGTACCAAATCACAACAAAGTTGCCTCAAGGTGCTTCACACAAGTAAGGTCTAACCTTACCAACCCCCAAAGCAAGAACACAGGGGACAGTGGTAAGGAAACCTCCCTCTGAGGAAGAAACCTCAAGCAGACCAGATTCAAAGGGGTGATCCTCTGCTTGGGCCATGCTACCGACACAATTTACAAAACGAATATACAGGAAATGTTGCCATGTACAGGACAGGAGGATTTCAGGAATAGACACCACACTCATCTCTGGATGGAGCCGCACCTCAAACAGAGAGAAAAAAAACAGAATCAGACATCAGAAAGACAACAAATATTGTATAATTTGTGAGTAAAAGACCCAGACTTTAGATAAAGTTGAGGCCACGGCCCACTCTGTTTACTAATAAAATGAATTTAAGAGAGTAAAAAGCATAGTAACATACTATGCCAGTATGCTAGCCATACGAAAGGAAAATAAGTGTGTCTTAAGTCTGCATTTGAAAGTCTCTACAGAATCTGACTGTTTTATTGATGTGGGGAGATCATTCCACAGAACAGGGGCACGATAAGAGAAAGCTCTGTGACCCGCAGACTTTTTATTCACCCTAGGGACACAAAGTAGTCCTGCACCCTGAGAATGCAGAGCCTGGGCCAGTACATAGATTTAATTAGGTCAGCTAGGTACGGAGGTGCCAGTCCGTGAACAATTTTATAGGCTAGTAACAGAACCTTAAAATCTGATCTCACAAGGACAGGAAGCCAGTGAAGAGACGCCAAAATGGGTGTAATGTGGTCAAACTTTCTGCTTCGTGTCAAAGGTCTGGCAGCATCATTTTGAACCAAATGGAGACCCCCAATGCTGGACTGCGGTAAACCAGAAAATAGAACATTGCAGTAGTCCGATCTAGAAGAGACAAATGCATGAATCAGGGTCTCAGCATCAGTCATAGACAGGATGGGATGAATCTTCGCTATATTTTGCAGGTGGAAGAAAGCAGTCCTTGTAATATCTCTAATGTGGAGGTCAAAGGACAAAGTAGGATCAAAAATTACCCCAAGGTTCCTCACTTTGTCAGTGTGATGTATGACAAATGCGCCTAGGCAAAGCGTTAGCTGGTCAAATTGATGCCGATGTCTCACTGCACCAAGAACCATCATTTCAATCTTATCAGAGTTGAAAAGTAGGAAGTTGTTTGACATCCAGCTTCTCACTGATGCAAGGCAGTCTTCTAAGGATTTTATGTGGATGAGATTACCAGCAGTTATCGGCATGTACAACTGAGTATCATCAGCATAGCAGTGAAAGGTAACCCCAAAACACTGCAATATGTGCCCAAGGGGTGCTATATAAAGGGAGAAAAGCAGGGGGCCTAAGACAGACCCCTGTGGAACCCCATATTTCATGTCACTAAGGTTAAAGGTAGTGTTATTGTACAAAGCACAGTGAGACCGACTGGTCAGGAATGATGGCCACCATGCAGGGGCACTCTCAGTAATCCCAAAATGATTCTCCAGCCTATCAAGTAGAATATGATGAGCCACGGTATCAAACACAGCACTAAAATCTAATAGTACCAGAATCATAGTGTTACAAATGATCTTCTTATGGCCTCGGACAGTGGACTCATCTCTGTGCTTGTTCTGTTAGACCTCAGTGCTGCTTTTGATACTGTTGACCATAAAATTTTATTACAGAGATTAGAGCATGCCATAGGTATTAAAGGCACTGCGCTGCGGTGGTCTGAATCATATTTGTCTAATAGATTACAATTTGTTCATGTAAATGGGGAATCTTCTTCACAGACTAAAGTTAATTATGGAGTTCCACAAGGTTCTGTGCTAGGACCAATTTTATTCACTTTATACATGCTTCCCTTAGGCAGTATTATTAGACGGTATTGCTTAAATTTTCATTGTTACGCAGATGATACCCAGCTTTATCTATCCATGAAGCCAGAGGACACACACCAATTAGCTAAACTGCAGGATTGTCTTACAGACATAAAGACATGGATGACCTCTAATTTCCTGCTTTTAAACTCAGATAAAACTGAAGTTATTGTACTTGGCCCCACAAATCTTAGAAACATGGTGTCTAACCAGATCCTTACTGTGGATGGCATTACCCTGACCTCTAGTAATACTGTGAGAAATCTTGGAGTCATTTTTGATCAGGATATGTCATTCAAAGCGCATATTAAACAAATATGTAGGACTGCTTTTTTGCATTTACGCAATATCTCTAAAATCAGAAAGGTCTTGTCTCAGAGTGATGCTGAAAAACTAATTCATGCATTTATTTCCTCTAGGCTGGACTATTGTAATTCATTATTATCAGGTTGTCCTAAAAGTTCCCTAAAAAGCCTTCAGTTAATTCAAAATGCTGCAGCTAGAGTACTGACGGGGACTAGAAGGAGAGAGCATATCTCACCCATATTGGCCTCTCTTCATTGGCTTCCTGTTAATTCTAGAATAGAATTTAAAATTCTTCTTCTTACTTATAAGGTTTTGAATAATCAGGTCCCATCTTATCTTAGGGACCTCGTAGTACCATATCACCCCAATAGAGCGCTTCGCTCTCAGACTGCAGGCTTACTTGTAGTTCCTAGGGTTTGTAAGAGTAGAATGGGAGGCAGAGCCTTCAGCTTTCAGGCTCCTCTCCTGTGGAACCAGCTCCCAATTCAGATCAGGGAGACAGACACCCTCTCTACTTTTAAGATTAGGCTTAAAACTTTCCTTTTTGCTAAAGCTTATAGTTACGGCTGGATCAGGTGACCCTGAACCATCCCTTAGTTATGCTGCTATAGACGTAGACTGCTGGGGGGTTCCCATGATGCACTGTTTCTTTCTCTTTTTGCTCTGTATGCACCACTCTGCATTTAATCATTAGTGATCGATCTCTGCTCCCCTCCACAGCATGTCTTTTTCCTGGTTCTCTCCCTCAGCCCCAACCAGTCCCAGCAGAAGACTGCCCCTCCCTGAGCCTGGTTCTGCTGGAGGTTTCTTCCTGTTAAAAGGGAGTTTTTCCTTCCCACTGTAGCCAAGTGCTTGCTCACAGGGGGTCATTTTGACCGTTGGGGTTTTACATAATTATTGTATGGCCTTGCCTTACAATATAAAGCGCCTTGGGGCAACTGTTTGTTGTGATTTGGCGCTATATAAAAAAAATTGATTGATTGATTGATTGATTGTCCGAATCCATCGCTCACAGAATATCATTCACCACTTTAGTGAGAGCCGTCTCTGAAGAATGATATTTGGGTGATTCTTAGACTACGGGCACTTAATATGTCCTTTGATCATATTGTATGAAAAACAGAAAAAAGGGGAAATTTCACACTTTTATAGTTATCTTTACAATGAAAGTGTGTTAAGAAATTTGTTGTAGTAGTCTATGATGACTTTTTCACCTTTTTTCAGCATCATTATATGCAAATATTGCCGTTTTGTGCTTGTCCCACACCCAGACTTTTGATCTTCAATGATAAAAATGAATGGTAAAGAAATGTTTTTTGTAATGTTTTAAAATATCTCTGAATAAAATATCAGTAAAATAATCAAAACATAATTGGGGTATTCAATGTCATACAACTGTTGTGATTTTTTTAAACAAAATGTAATTGTCCCACACTATTGCCGTAATTTCCACCACAACACTGTAATATCCCTAAACAGTTTGTATGAAAGATTGTTTGGGTAGTTTCTATGGAGATAAACAGTGACATCAGAGCACATGTATATAGCGCCAAATCACAACAAACAGTTGCCCCAAGGTGCTTTATATTGTAAGGCAATGGTGTGGTGGAAATTACATTTACAAGGCCAATAGTGCCCGTAGTTAAAGAATCACCCATTTTTTAAAAGCAGATTACAGTGCCTCAAAAATATTATTTTCACTAAGATGGTCCACAGGCTGCCGTGAAACCACTTTTTCCAGAATTTTAGAGCAAAATGATAGATTTGAATTGGCCTATAGTTTTTCAATACACTAGGGTCAAAATGAGATTTCTTAAGTAATGGTTTAATCACTGCAGATTTGAAACATTTAGGAACCGATCCAGAGGTTAATGAGAGATTCATCATTTCCAGCACAGTCGGCCAAAGATTGGGCCACAGGTCCTTAAACAGTTTTGGTGGTATGGGATCAAATAAGAAGGTTGTGCTTTTTGTAGACGTTACGTGTTTTGTCAGCACGCCGAGTGAGAAAGTATCAAATTCTGTAAATCTAGGTAATACCTCAGTGATGGCACCCACCTCAATAGCAAAGTGTAGTGGCTGGGTTAAGGCAAGCTGGGATATATTTAACCTAATGTCTTCTATTTTCTTCTTGAAGCAATAAAAGAAATCTTGTGCTGTAAAAGGAGAGTGAACTACAGGTGGGTGTACATGTAAAAGTGTTGCCAACATGTCGAACAAGAACTTTGAGTTATGCTTGTTTTGTTGATCAAATCAGAGTAATAGGTCCGCTTTGTAGCCAGTAGTGCATGCTTATAGTTCATCCATTCTAGACCTCTAGCCTTATGCTTGAGGTCACGCAAGTAATCACTAAACCAAGGTGACTGTGTTTTGGGGGAGCGTGGTTTTAATATAGTTGGCGCAATCATGTTGAGTGTAGTTTTGAGGGCTGAGTTTAAACTGTCCACAAGAGTGTCTACCGACTGGGCATTTTCCAAATGTGAAGCTAAGATATCAGGCAGTCTAGCTTTGAGTTCAGTCTTAGCTGAGGAGTTGATGCGTCGCTGCAGTGATAAATAAGATTGCTGTTCCACTAAACATGCAGCAAAACTGTAACCCTAATACATGAGTGATCAGAGACCACCAATACAAGAGGTATGATCTCAATATTTGTGACAGTAATACCACGTGTGAAAACCAAATCCAGGGTATTTCCACTAATGTGCATAAAATCCTGAATGCATTGCTGAAATCCTAATGCATCCACAATTTCCATAAATGATTTGCAGAGGGGATCAGAAGGCTTATTTATATGAATGTTAAAGTCACCAATAATCTAGTTGACAAGTGTTAAAGATGAACACACCAAATTCATCTAAGAATTCAGAGTATGGGCCAGGGGGCTTATATACAGTGACAAAATAACACGGCTGATTTTTATTCTTCTGACCTTGGCAATACGTAGTATTGTGCGCAGAATGGAGAATCAGATGCTCAAACAAGTTATATTTGTGACCCCCAAGAGCTAATAAGCTAAACCTAGATTTATAAATAAGAGCAACACCCCCGCCTTGCTTCGCGTCCCGAGGGACGTGACTATACAGTAGTGTTCAGAATAATAGTGCTATGTGACTAAGAAGATTAATCCAGGTTTTGAGTATATTTCTTATTGTTACATGGGAAACAAGGTACCAGTAGATTCAATAGATTCTCACAAATCCAACAAGAACAAGCATTCATGATATGCACACTCTTAAGGCTATGAAAGTGGGCTATTAGTAAAAAATAGTAGAAAAGGGGGTGTTCACAATAATAGTAGTGTGGCATTCAGTCAGTGAGTTTGTCAATTTTGTGGAACAAACAGGTGTGAATCAGGTGTCCCCTTTTTAAGGATGAAGCCAGCACCTGTTGAACATGCTTTTCTCTTTGAAAGCCTGAGGAAAATGGGACGTTCAAGACATTTTTCAGAAGAACAGCGTAGTTTGATTAAAAAGTTGATTGGAGAGGGGAAACCTTATACGCAGGTGCAAAACATTATAGGCTGTTCATCTACAATGATCTCCAATGCTTTAAAATGGAGAAAAAAAAAAAAAAAAAAAAAAGAGACACGTGGAAGAAAATGGAAAACAACCAACAAAATGGATAGAAAAATAACCAGAATGGCAAAGGCTCACCCATTGATCAGCTCCAGGATGATCAAAGACAATCTGGAGTTACCTGTAAGTGCTGTGACAGTTAGAAGACGCCTGTGTGAAGCTAATTTATTTGCAAGAATCCCCCGCAAAGTCCCTCTGTTAAATAAAAAACATGTAGAAGAGGTTACAATTTGCCAAAGAACACATCAACTGGCCTAAAGAGAAATGGAGGAATATTTTGTGGACTGATAAAAGTAAAATTGTTCTTTTTGGGTCTAAGGGCCGCAGTTTGTGAGATGACCCCCAAACTCTGAATTCAAGCCACAGTTCACAGTGAAGACAGTGAAGCATGGTGGTGCAAGCATCATGATATGGGCATGTTTCTCCTACTATGGTGTTGGGCCTATATATCGCATACCAGGTATCATGGATCAGTTTGGATATGTCAAAATACTTGAAGAGGTCATGTTGCCTTATGCTGCAGAGGACATGCCCTTGAAATGGGTGTTTCAACAAGACAATGACCCCAAGCACACTAGTAAACGAGCAAAATCTTGGTTCTAAACCAACAAAATTAATGCCTCGCAGATGTGAAGAAATCATGAAAAACTGTGGTTATACAACTAAATACTAGTTTAGTGATTCACAGGATTGCTAAAAAAGCAGTTTGAACATAATAGTTTTGAGTTTGTAGCGTCAACAGCAAATGCTACTATTATTGTGAACACCCCCTTTTCTACATTGTTTTTTTTACTAATAGCCCAATTTCATACCCTTAAGAGTGTGCATATCATGAATGCTTGGTCTTGTTGGATTTGTGAGAATCTACTAGTACCTTGCTTCCCATGTAACAATAAGAAATATACTCAAAACCTGGATTAATCTTTTTAGTCACATAGCACTACTATTATTCTGAATAAGTGTACTCCAGTGGGCAGGCCTCATTTAAGGGGAGGACAGCCGTAGGTTTAAGCCAGGTTTCACATAACCTAATCATATCTAAGTGATGAGCCATAATTCGATCATTAATCAACAAAGATTTTGAGGACAGTGATATCATGTTAATGAGACCCAGACTAAGGACCTCAGTGGGGTTGCCAGTTGGACTGTTTGGTTTTTGGGGTGGTTCCAGAGTAGCATATATAAGATGCCTGGAAGTAGTTTTAGGTTTGAGACATTCCACGCTGGTTGTAGATAGCAGACACAAAATATTTGATATTGCTGGAACAGCCAACAGGCCATCCTCAATGTCAATGCCATCCAATGTAGTAATGGGTATTAACTTTTCAAAGCATATCCCTCTATGATTTTTTTGGCCTTCTGCGGAAAAAGGCCACAGTCTCAACTTGATGAATTTCCATCCCTGGCACATAAACTGCACTAGCACCATAGTGGATTGTCTGCACTAATTTTCCTGCTAGGCTAATGGATTCCACATCCACAACTGTCATAAGCTTTGCAGGGTCTCTACTCACCTGCTCTGGGGCCTGCTGTAAAGTCCTAATGTTACCCTCCCTGTAGAGCTCTATGTTCGCAGACAAGATGGCGGCGCCTTCCTCAGTAGGGTGAAGGCCGAAGGAGGAGACTTAACAACATGATTAGGAAGGCTACAGTAGCTCTGTCCTGTGAAATCCCCTGGACTCAGTGCAGGAGGAGGAAGAAAGGAGGATGCTGTCAGCCCTGCTGGAGAATGCCTCCCACCCCATGAGTGACACCCTGACTGCACTGAAGCTCCTTCAGCAACAGGCTGCTCCACACAAAAGTGAAGGAGCGACACCACAGGTCCTTCTTCCTCCTGTCAGACTCCACAGCCAGCCCTGTTCCCACTCAGATCACTAAAATCATTATAATAATTTTTCATCCATTTTATAATAATAAAGGATTATTAACTGGATATATGTAGTGTCCACTCTTAAGATAGGACCGTCAAAATCTTAATTTAATGTTCATACTCATTTTTCAGAACATAGTCAAGCTCCA
This sequence comes from Thalassophryne amazonica, assembly GCF_902500255.1. Lineage (NCBI taxonomy): Eukaryota > Metazoa > Chordata > Actinopteri > Batrachoidiformes > Batrachoididae > Thalassophryne > Thalassophryne amazonica. The sequence continues at coordinate 21,204,458 of NC_047108.1, forward strand.
GTTTACTGCCTCAGAATTTTAGAAATATCTGCTAATGTCTGCTTCAGGAATTTTAAAGCTGTCATTGCTCTTGCGATGGGGACATTTGTCTCTGTGTGTTTGCTGTTGAGATCTTTCATGAGTGAAGTATCCAAACAAAAATGTCTTCAGCTACACCAAATACTTCCTCTTCTTTCAGCTGCTGATCTCAAAGGAGAAACCAGACACAGGAAGAAGAAAGCGGCATCATTCCAAACGGTTTCACAGTTACATAAGGTGAGAGCGATTGTGAGAGTGACATTTACAGTGAGAGTGAGGACAACTGTGAAAGTGAGGATGACAACAACCCTGAGAGTGAGGATGACATGACAGTGAGAACAACCATGAGTGTGAAGTTGGCTGTGAGAGTGAGGACGACTGTGAGCGTAAGCACGACAGAGTGAGGATGATCGTGAGAGTGAAGATCATTGTGAGGGTGAGCACGACCGTGAGAGTGAGGACAACCATGAGGACGAGGATGACTGTGAGATTAAGGACGACTGAGAGTGAGGATGACGTGAGTGACAACAACCGTGAGAGTGAGGACAACCATGAGGGCGAGGATGACCGTGAGAGAGAGGGCGAACGTGAGAGAGGGCGACCGTGAGAGTGATATGATACAATACAATACAATATACTTCATCATCCCAAAAAGGGAAATTCATCTTGGACTCATATACTGCATACAGTGGATGATAAAAACAATAAAAACCCCATCCAGTATAAACACCCTGCATAAATATGAATATAAATATGACAACAAACTGACAATATAACAGACAATCCCCCCTCCCTCCCACTTCCCCTCACCATAAGAACCACGGAGCCATCACACAGTTCTGTCACCTTATTCAGAAGTCTGATAGACGTCGGCACAAATGACTTTTTAAAATGGTTCATCTTAAATTTCGGAACTCTATACCGCCTACCCAAAGGGAAGAGTTCATATTCTTTATAGGGGATATGTGAGGAGACGGTCAGGATCATCTGAACTCGCCTGAGAACAGCCTGGTCATACAAAGACTGCAGGTCTTGGTTCTCCTTCTGTCTTCTCTTCACAGCAGAGTGGATCACACGACTGAGTTTGGTTTTTAATTCCACAGTGAGGTTACCAAATCACACGTATTCAAACTTTATCAAGCTCTCCAAGACAGCTTGGTAGAATATAAACATGATCCTCTGGTCCACACCAAAAACTCTGAGTCTGTGTAAAACGTACAGTCTCTGCTGGATTCGAGAACACAGACTATCCACATGGACCTTCCAACAAAACTATTATTTAAATGAATTCCTAAGTACTTGTAAGAGCAAACCTGGCTTATGTGTGTTGTGTTTGACTACCGGACTGTGGTCCCCTACAGACCTAGGGTCCAAGACCATCTCCTTAGTCTTTGAGACATTTAAGATGAGGTGGTTGGTGTCACACCACTGAAGGAAGTTCTCTATTTCTGAGTGATAAGCTGGTGTACATGTGTCTAAGGCTGGCTGTGTCATCCGAAAATTAAAAACATAATTTCCTGGATGAATATGTGAGCATTTGTTTGTGTACAGTGTGAGGAGAAGTAGTGAGCGAACACAGCCCTGTGGAGCACCCGTGTTGATGGTTCTCACCTCCACAAGTTATTGACTGTTACACACTGACTATGATTGGTTAAAAAAGAAAAGTACCATTTGATTAAAAATGGATTCACATTCAACTGCTTCAGTTTCTCAAGAAGCAGATTGATGTCAGATCCACAGACCTAAAGTCATTATTTTCTGTTGGGTAGTTCTGTTTGGCTATTGGCAATATAATTGATTTTTTTCCAGATGGTGGGTACTGTATGCAGGTCCACTGATATCTGAGAAATGGGGCACCACACACTATATGTATGTTTAAAGATAGACTGGATCTGCTGGGGATTAATAACAATCCTACACTCGGGTCCATAGTGATAATATTCATTATCCTATCACTTTCCTCAAAAAAAATTAACTCTTTCAAACCTGGAGAGAAAAAACCCCCCATTCAATTCATTTGCTTTATCCACATCATTAGTAACCGTGTATTTCCCAGTTGTACTCATGTTGGTCTGTTTGTGTTATTTTGATATTTTGACTTTGTTGTAACGAAATTACATGCCTCACAACGGGGCACCAAAATAAACTAACGAATTACATTAATTTAATTATTTGGAATGAATGGCACCTCACACAGAGGCCCCAATTTAATGTAGTGAATGAGTAGTTAAGCCTCACAATGTTATTGGCCTCCGAAGAGCACCACAAATATGTAGCGAAAGTATTGTTAAACTCCAAAATTGAATTAATGGGTCACCAAAATAATTTTAGGGTTTAATAATTATTTAATTAGAATAATGTCTAATTACCTCAGGGTAAAGCATAGGTACTTTATTTTAAACATTACTAATTCAGCTGTCTGAAATCAATCAATCAGTCTCAATTTAATTAATCAGTCTCCAGTCTGAAAGTCTGAATTCTACGATACGACTGACCAAGGTTTCCTTCTGAACACAATATGAACCACAGCAGAAATATTTACATTTTATTTACAAATATAATAAGAATGAACAGTTTACTGGCATTTTGAGTGGACAGTGATTAAATAAGTTCATTTATGGACATAATTTGCTTACTCATGAGAAATGAAAGAAAGTAGTAAGATAAAGCATAAAGACTTTAAGTAAATAAATCGGATTTGAATTTAGTGACTAAATTTGAAGCAAACTATTATTAAGAAAGTTATTAAATAAATATATGAATATGTTTAAAAAGAAGCCACTTTGCATCCACTGACAACAAAACCCTTTCACTGGAACCTTTAACTGGGTCACTTAGCTGATCTGTTGAAGAGATGGTTCGGATGAATAGTCCGTCCCTTGATGTGTTAGGCTGGTTGCAGAGTGAACTCACTTGGGTCAGGGGTTAAACCAGTGGTCTCCCCCTGCGATCCAGAGGCTTCAGGGTCGGCTGGTTTTACGGACCGGATGGCTGATGCTCGTCGGATCCGTCGTCAGCTTGCTTGACCCCAGAAGTGGAAGGCGTTTGTTGAAAATGGGTTCTGGTAGCTTCTAAAAAGTTTGTTGGACCCAGATTAAGTCTTGGTGAATTTAGAAAAAGTTAAAACTTTAAGAGCAGTGTTGTAAATTACAGAAAAGGAAAGTCGCTTTTCTGTAAATTCGCTATTATTTTGAAAAGTTCAGATCGGAAGTTCTCTTAAAAATTTGAAAGACTTGATGAACCTTAAAAACATCAGGCTGTTAAGAGGTTATGAAAGAATGAGCCACATGGTAGCTTAGCTTGGCTAGTATGGGGCCTTGTTGACCCAAAAATAAAATTAAGCATTTAAAGAAAGGAAGAGAGGAAGAGGGCGTAGAGAGTTGAGAGAGCTAAGAGAGCAGAAACTCTTACATCATTAAACTCCACCCATTTAGGGTGTGTAATTTCACAGAAAACATGTGTTAGAGAAAGGCAGACAAAGAAACAATTCAACTATTTAAACACATGAACTATTTTGGCATACTATTTGTTTAAAGACCCTCGAATGGATACACATTATTAATAGTCAGTTAAATACTCCATTTGGTTAAAACGGAATATTTCACCATCAACATATTGATAATGCAGAAAAATCACATTTAAACACACATCAGTTACAAGGAACACCTGTCATTTAAATGAAGTGATTATATGCAAAGCATTTTGTTTGATTAATCAATACAAACAACATTAGAAGTTTCTATATATGAATAAAAGAACACTGATGCATTTTTTTTATTTTAAGCAAAGGTCTTTTCCTTCATTTAGACCTAGAGATAATAGCTAGTTGTCAAGGCTCAAAGTTTATGACCATGTCTTACATCTTATCATGGTCTTTGGTCAGTTTGTGTTATTGTGCTCTTTGGTCCATTTGTGTTATTGTGATCTTTGATCTGTTTGCGTTATTGATCTGGTATATGATCTGTGTACATCCACAGGAGAATCTGAACAAATTGATGGCGAACCTGCGCAGCACTCAGCCACACTTTATGCGCTGCATCATCCCCAATGAGACCAAGAACCCAGGTTCCTACACACCATTCACAAATGTCTCTCACCCTGTGTGTGTGTGTGTGTGTGTGTGTGTGTGTGTGTGTGTGTGTGTGTGATCAGACTGCTATATGTACAGACAAATCTGAAAGTGTGGACAAACGTAAAGCAGACCAGACTGCTTCGGCCATTCTAACAGCTACACAAGAAAACAGTAAAAGCCTTAGTAAAACGGGTCACTTCGGGAAAATGTAGCATTTTTCTGCGTCTGCTACAACTCGAGCTCCAAAGTGTGAGCTAAGATTTATTATTTTTTCTCAGACCTCGTTCCATCACAGAATGACATCAATCCGAATAAAGCTGAGTGATATTTCAGTTTCAAATGCTAATGTTTTTAAGGCCAATCACAGCAGAACAGCTAATATGAGCAAACCACAAAAACATCGTGTGCACGATGCCGCTGCGACAGTTTTGTGCACGCATGAACACAGTGCAAGCGGCTGCGCAATGTTGTTCTTTCAGTTCTTTCAGTTTTTTGTCACAAGCCATGAATCTATATAAGTATAAATTGATCAACATTCACTTTAGCAACACAATATCTCTCACAAATTGACATTTCTATATGTATGATGACATTTTAGACAAGTCTTGATGAATTATTGCAATGAAATGTGAATTTAGAACATGAAATCGTGCAAAGTTGTGGAAAATGCTTCACCTGATATATTACACGATAAATTTTGACACACGTATATATGAGGTCTGTCCATAAAGTATCGTACCTTTTTATTTATTTAATTATATGGATTTGATTCATATGTTTTCACGTCAGACAAGCTTGAACCCTCGTGCGCATGCGTGAGTTTTTCCACGCCTGTCGGTGATGTCATTCGCCTGTGAGCACACCTTGTGGAAGGAGTGGTCCCGCCCCTCCGTCGGATTTTCATTGCCTGGAAATGGCGGAATGATTTGGGGTTTTTTTTCCATCAGAATTTTTTCAGAAGCTGTTAGAGACTGGCACCTGGAAACTATTCGAAAAATGTATCTGGCTTTCGGTGAAAATTTTACGGGCTTCACAGAGAATAAGGTCTGGTAGTACAGCTTTAAGGGCCCCTTTAAGGATGCTCAGCGCGCTGCGCTCCGAGTTGCGATGACACAGCACAAGCCACCGGACCATTTCTGAGCTGATGGCTCTGTGGATACGAGACCGTCGTGTGCTCTTTCTCTGGTTATTACAAGAGCTGGACATCAGCCATTTTCCGGCAGATTTCACTTTTAACAAGAGATTTTGTCATGGAAAGCCGCGCGGAGGCTTCGCGCGTCACGACCGATTCGCTTTGGAAGCAAGACAAAGGAACACCTCCATTTCGGCGTGTCAGAGGACAAGTTTGGACATGTCCAGCTCTCCACAATTTCACTGATACTTACTGGACTAGTAAGCATTGAAAGCCGAGATAGACATGGAAAGCAAAATTAAGAGGTCATTTTAAAAAGTCATTCCTTAAAACAGTCCTCCAGACAGTAAAGAGGTGATTTTTTTTAAAAGCCTTTCTTAAAAAAGTCTTTCAGAGAGCAAAATGAAGAGTTTATTAAAAAGTCCATCTTTTAAAAGTCTGAGAGAAAAATGAACAGGTTATTTAAAAATCCTTTAAAAAAAAGTCCCCTCTGTGAGCAAAAATAAGAGGTTGTTTAAAATGCCCTTTAACAAAAACATTTTCAGAAAGCAAAATTAAGAGGTTATTTAAAAAGGTCCTTAAAAAAAAAGTCCCTCAAAGAGCAAAATAAAGTGGTTATTTTAAACATATTCCGACAAAAAGACCTTCAGAGCAAAAAATTAAGAGGTTATTTTTAAAAGTCCTTGAGAAAGCAAAATTAAGGTTAATTTAAATAGTCCTTTTCAAAAAAGTCATTCAGAGAGCAAAATTGAGCAGTTATGTTAAAAAAGGTCATTCAGATAGCAAAATTGGGAGGTTATTTTAAAAAATCATTTTTAAAAAAGTCATTCAGAATGCATAATTGAGGCTATTTTAAACATTCCTTTAGAGAGCAAAATTAAGAGGTTATTAAAATAAGTCCTGAGGGAAAAAAAAAACATTTAAAAAGTCCTTTTAAAAGGTCCATCAGAGAGCAAAATTAAAAGCTTATTAATAAAACTTCCTTCTTTCGGAAAGCAAAATTAAGAGGTCATTTAAAAAATTTAAAATTTAAAAATTTAAAAAATCATTCCTTAAAACAGTCCTCCAGACAGTAAAGAGGTTATTTTTTTAAAGCCTTTCTTTAAAAAAAAAATCTTTCAGAGAGCAAAATGAAGAGTTTATTAAAAAGTCCATCTTGTCTGAGAGAAAAATTAACAGGTTATTTAAAAAATCCTTTAAAAAAATTGCCAGATAGCAAAATTGGGAGGTTATTTTAAAAAGTCCTTCAGAGAGCAAGATTAAGAGGTTATTTTAAAAAGTCCAGAGACCAAAATGAAGAGGTTAATTTAAAAATACTGTCTTTTACAAATATGTCCTTTAGAGAGCAAAATTAATAGGTTATTTTAAAAAGTTATTTTTAAAAAGGTTCTTCAGAGAGCAAAATTAACAGGTTATTTAAAAAAAGTCCTTCAGATAGCAAAATTAAGAGGTTAAAAAATATCCTTCAGAGAGCAAAATTAAGAGGTAATTTTCAAAGGTCCTTCAGATAGCAAAATTAAGAGGTTAAAAAAACCATCCTTCAGAGAGCAAAATTAAGAGGTAATTTTAAAAGGTCCTTCAGATAGCAAAATTAAGAGGTTAATGAAACATCCTTCAGAGAGCAAAATTAAAAGGTCATTTTAAAAAGTCAAAACATTCCTTAACAGTAAAATTAAGAGGTTATTAATTTAAAAAAGTCCCTCAGAGAGCAAAATTAAGAGGATATTTATTACATCCTTCAACAAAAACACCTTCAGAGAGCAAAATTAAGAGATTATTTAAAAAGTCCTTCTTTAAAAAGTCCTTCTGAAAGAAAAATAATTTTAAAAAGTCCTTTAAAAACATCCTTCAGAGAGAACAAGAGGTTATTTTAAAAGTCCTTCAGGAGGCAAAATTAAAAGGTTATTTAAAAAGTCATTTAAAGTCCCTCAAAGAGCACAATAAAGAGGTTATTTTAAAACATCCTTTAACAAAAAGACCATCAGGAGGAAAATCAAGAAGAATGAAGAGGTTATTTAAAAAGTCCTTCTTTAAAAAGTCCTGAGAGAAAAAAAACTATTTAAAAATTCCTTTTAAACAGTCCTTCAGAAAGGAAAATAATGTTATTTTAAAAGTCCTTTAAAAAGTCCCTCTGAGAGCACAATTATGGTTATTTAAAAAGTTGTTTTAAAAAGTCCCTCAAAGAGCAAAATTAAGAGGTTATTTTAAAACATCCTTTAACAAAAAGACTTTCAGAGTGCAAAATCAAGAGGTTATTAAAAAGTACTTCAGACAGCAAAAATAAGAGTTTTTTTTAAGTCCTTCAGAGAAAAATTAAGAGGCTATTTAAAAAGTCCTTCAGAGAGCAAAATTAAGAGGTTATTTTTTAAAAAGTCCTTATTAGAGCAACATTAAGCTGTTACTGATAAAAAAGACCTTCTTTGTCTTTCGGCTGTTCCCGTTAGGGGTCGCCACAGCAGATCAATCGTTTCCATCTCACCATGTCCTCTGTATCTTCCTCTGTCACACCAACCACCTGCATGTCCTCCCTCAGCACATCCATAAACCTCCTCTTTGGCCTTCCCTCTTCTCCTCCTGCCTGGTGGCTCCATCCTCAGCATCCTTCTCCCTATATACCCTGGGTCCCTCCTCTGCACATATCCAAACCATCTCAATCGCGCCTCTCTGACTGTCTCCAAACCGTCCCACCTGAGCTGTCCCTCTGATATGTTCATTCCTAATCTTGTTACTCCCAAAGAGAATCTCAACATCTTCAGCTCTGCCACCTCCAGCTCTGCCTCCTGTCTTTTTGTTAGTGCCACCGTCTCTAAGCCGTACAACATAGCTGGTCTCACTACTGTCTTGTAAACTTTCCCCTTCACTCTGGCTGATATTCTTCGGTCGCAAATCACTCCTGCCACCTTTCTCCACCCACTCCACCCTGCCTGCCCTCTCTTCTTCACCTCTTTACCACACTCTCCATTACTTTGAACAGCTGACCCCAGATATTTAAACTCATCTACTTTCACCACTTCTACTCCTTGTAACTACACTATTCCACTGGGCTCCCTCCCATTCACACACATGTACTCAGTCTTGCTTCTACTGACTTTCATTCCCCTTCTCTCCAAAGCATATCTCCACCTCTCCAGACTAGACTCAACTTGCTCTCTACTTTCACTACAGATCACAATGTCATCTGCAAACATCATAGTCCATGGGGACTCCTGTCTGATCTCATCCGTCAACCTGTCCATAACCACTGCAAACAAGAAAGGACTCAGAGCTGATCCTTTGTGTAATCCCACCTCCACCTTGAATGAGTCTGTCATTCCGACTGCACATCTCACCGCTGTCACACTATTCTTGTATATGTCCTGCACTACCCTAACAGACTTCTCTGCCACTCCAGACTTCCTCATACAATACCACAGCTCTTCTCTTGGCACCCTGTCATAACCTTTTTCTAAGTCCACAAACACACAATGTAACTCCTTCTGGCCTTCTCTGTACTTCAACAGTATTCTCAGAGCAAACATTGCATCTGTAGTGCTCTTTCTCAGCATGAAACCATATTGCTGCTCACAGATCTTCACCTGTTTTCTAAGCCTAGCTTCTACTACTCTTTCCCATAACTTTATGCTGTTACTTTATGCCTCTGTAGTTACTGCAGCTCTGCACATCACCCTTGTTCTTGAAAATAGGAACCAGCACACTTCATCTTCACTCCTCAGGCATGCTCTCACTTTCCAAGATTTTATTAAACAATCTGGTTAGAAACTCTACTGCCATCTCTCCTAGACATTTCCATGCCTCCACTGGAATGTCATCTGGACCAACTGCCTTTCCACTCATAAATAAAGACCAGAGAGCAAAATTGAGGTCATTTTAAAAAGTCATTCTTTAAAACAGTACTCCAGAGAGCAAACGTAAGAGGTTAATTTTAAAAAGTCTTTCCCAATAAAGTCTTTCAGAGAGCAAAATGAAGAGGTTATTTAAAAAGTCCTTTTCAAAAAAGTCCTTCAGAGAGCAAAATTAAGAGGTTTTTATGAAAAATTCCTTCTTTAAAGAAAAGGACCTTCATATAGCAAAATAAAGAGGTTAATGTTAAAAAGTCCTTTGAAGAAAAAGTACTTCAGAGAGCAAAATTAAGAGGTTTTCTTTTTAAAAGTGTTTCTTTAAAAAGTCATTCAGAGAGCAAAATTAAGAGGTTATTTAAAAAAGCCCTTCAGAGAGTAAAATTAGGAGGTTATTTTAAAAAGCCCTTCAGACAGCAAAATTAAGAGATTTTTTTAAAAGTCCTTCATAGACCAACATTAAACAGTTAATAAAAGTCCTTTAGAGGGCAAAATTAAGAGATCATTTAAAAAGTCATTCTTTAAAACAGTCCTCCAGAGAGCAAAATTAAGCGATTACTTTAAAAAGTCCTTCAGAAAGCAAAACAAATGTTAATAAATGTCCTTCAGAGAGCAAAATTAAGAGGTTATTTAAAAAAAGGAGCAAAATTAAGAGTTTTTTTTAAAAGTCCTTCATAGAGAAACATTAAGCAGTTATTAATAAAAGGTCCTTCAGAGAGCAAAATTAAGAGATCATTTAAAAAGTCATTCTTTAAAAAGTCTTTCAGAGAGCAAAATTAAGTCATTATTTAAAAAACATTCTGAAACCAAAATTAAGAGGTTATCTTTAAAAAGTCCTTTAAGAAGTGTTTCAGAGAGCAAAAAAAGAGGTTATTAAAAATGTCCCTTAAAGAGCAAAATTAAGAGGTTATTTTGAACGTCCTTGGACAAAAAGACCCTCAGAGAACAACGTGAAGAGGTTATTTTAAAAGCCCTTCATGTTGGGAAAGTGTAGTGACACGGACCCACAACAGGGGGCGTAAATGAACGGACAACGGAAGGAGTCAAATTATAACACTTTACTGGTGTGAATGTCACAACCAAACACAGCAGAATCAGAATGTGCAACAGTCAATTAATAAAAGGTGTCGTGTGGGCAGGCTCGACGATAGGAGACGCCCGTCTGGAAACGAACCGGAACCACACGATTTCCACCGCCACCTGAACCCGAGGAATACTGGAGCCGCCAAGTCCCGGAGTCCCCAGGTGGCCACCTTCCCGGCGTGTCAGATCTGGTACTGCTGGCAGAAAGCAAAAGACAGTCAAAGGGTGGGTGTGTGAACACCCAGTAACAATGGTGGGAATGCCACCTCCACCTCTCACTCAGCGCGTTGCAGCGGTCTCAGCTGAAAAGGAGCGCCGTCTTGCACAGCCTCCTCAAAAACGACCGGTTCTCCTGCAAACACTCACAATAATAGATTTATCAATCTCACAAAAGGGGCTGAGAGTATTACCTCCAGATGAAGATGATATCTCGGCAGTTTGGTGGAGGTGTCTTCCTGCTTTTATACCAGATGTGTTGATTAGTGACAGCTGTCACGGATGATGGGTGACAGCTGTCACCACGGCTTGTTCCTGAGGCGGCAGTGCCCTCTCGTGCCTGAAGCCCACACTTCAGGCAGGACGCCTTCTGGTGGTGGGCCAGCAGTACCTCCTCTTCTGGCAGCCCACACAACAGGACCCCCCCCTCAACGGGCGCCTCCTGGCGCCCGACCAGGCTTGTCCGGGTGGCGACGATAGAAATCGGCCAGGAGGGCCGGGTCCAGGATGAAGCTCCTCTTCAACCAGGAGCGTTCTTCGGGTCCATACCCCTCCCAGTCCACCAAATACTGGAAACCCCGGCCCATTCGACGGATGTCCAAAAGCCGGCGAACTGTCCAAGCCGGCTCCCCGTCGATAATACGGGCAGGAGGCGGCGCCGGACCGGGTGCACAGAGGGGTGAGGTGTGATGCGGTTTTACCCTGGAGACATGAAAGACCGGATGGATCCGCAGTGAGGCCGGGAGTTGGAGCCTCACTGCGGTAGGACTGAGGACCTTGAGGATGGGGAAGGGTCCAATGAAGCGGTCCTTCAATTTGGGGGACTTGACCTGGAGAGGAATGTCCTTGGTGGAAAGCCACACCTCCTGCCCGGGTTGGTAAGTAGGGGCCGGGGACCGTCGACGGTCTGCATGGGCTTTAGCCCTCGTCCGGGCCCTCAACAAGGCCGAACGGGCGGTGCGCCACACCCGACGGCATCTCCGCAGGTGGGCCTGGACCGAGGGCACACCGACCTCTCCCTCCACCACAGGAAACAAAGGGGGCTGGTACCCCAGACACACCTCGAGTGGGGAGAGGCCGGTGGCAGAGGACTCCTGGCTGTTATGAGCGTACTCGATCCAGGCCAGATGTTCACTCCAAGCCGTCGGGTGTGCGGAGGTCGTGCACCTGAGGGCCTGCTCCAACTCCTGGTTGGCCCGTTCGACCTGTCTGTTAGTCTGCGGGTGATACCCAGACGAGAGGCTTACAGTGGCCCCCAGTTCCCGGCAGAAACTTCTCCACACCTGCGAGGAGAACTGGGGACCGCGATCCGAAACAATGTCTGTTGGTATCCCATGCAGCCGGACAACATGGTGGACGAGGAGATCCGCCATCTCCTGGGCCGACGGGAGCTTCGGGAGGGCCACGAAGTGGGCTGCCTTGGAGAAACGGTCCACTATCGTGAGGATGGTGGTGTGCCCCCGGGACGGCGGGAGGCCCGTGACAAAATCCAGACCGATGTGGGACCAGGGGCGGTGAGGCACAGGAAGTGGCTGTAGAAGTCCCTGTGCCTTCTGGTGGTCAGCCTTGCCCCTGGCGCAGGTGGTGCAGGCCTGGATGTAAGCCCGGACATCAGTCTCCAGGGCTGCCCACCAGAAGCGCTGCCGGACCACTGCCACGGTCCTACGCACCCCTGGGTGGCAGGAGAGTTTGGACCTGTGACAGAAGTCCAGGACGGCAGCCCTGGCCTCTGGTGGGACGTATAGTCTGTTCATCGGTCCTGTTCCGGGATCCGGGCTCCGTGCCAGGGCCTCCCGGACGGTCTTCTCCACGTCCCAGGTCAGAGCAGCCATGATAGTGGACTCCGGGAGAATGGGTTCTGGTGGATCCGACAGCTCGGTCTTGACTTCCTGTTCATGCACCCGGGACAGGGCATCCGATCTTTGGTTTTTGGTCCCGGGGCGATAGGTGATCCGGAAGTCAAAACGGCCGAAAAACAGTGACCAGCGGGCTTGCCTGGGGTTCAGTCGCTTGGTCAGTGAAAACCGTGAAAGGCACTGACGCTCCCTCCAGCAGGTGTCTCCACTCCTCAAGGGCCTCTTTCACCGCAAGGAGCTCTCGATTGCCCACGTCATAGTTCCGCTCTGCTGGGGTCAACCTGCGGGAAAAATAGGCACACGGGTGAAGAACCTTATCGGTTTCTCCGCTCTGGGATAGCACGGCTCCTATCCCCGAGTCAGAGGCGTCCACTTCAACCACGAACTGGCGACCAGGATCGGGCTGCACCAAGACCGGTGCAGTCGAGAACCGGCGTTTCAACTCCCTAAACGTGGCTTCGCACCGATCCGACCAGGTGAAGGGAACTTTTGGTGAGGTCAGGGCCGTCAGGGGGCTAACAACCTGACTATACCCCTTAATGAACCTCCTGTAGAAATTTGCGAAGCCGAGGAACTGTTGCAGCTTCCTATGGCTTGTCGGTTGGGGCCAGTCTCTCACTGCTGCGACCTTGGCCGGATCCGGGGCGACGGAGTTGGAGGAGATGATAAACCCCAGGAAGGACAAAGAAGTGCGGTGAAACTCACACTTCTCACCCTTCACAAACAAACAGTTCTCCAACAACCGCTGCAGGACCTGACGTACATGCCGCACATGGGTCTCAGGGTCCGGAGAAAAGATGAGTATATCATCCAGATATATGAAGACAAATCGGTGCAGGAAGTCCCGCAAGACGTCATTAACCAAAGCTTGGAACGTCGCGGGGGCGTTAGTGAGGCAGAACGGCATGACCAGGTACTCAAAATGACCTAACGGGATGTTAAATGCCGTCTTCCATTCGTCTCCCTTCCGGATCCAAACTAGGTGGTATGCGTTCCTAAGATCCAACTTTGTGAAGATTTTGGCTCCATGCAGGGGGGTGAACACTGAATCCAACAAAGGCAACGGGTATCGGTTGCGAACCGTGATCTCGTTCAGCCCCCGATAATCAATGCATGGACGAAGACTGCCATCTTTTTTTCCCACGAAAAAGAAACCCGCTCCCATCGGAGAGGTGGAGTTACGGATCAGCCCGGCAGCTAAGGAGTCCCGAATGTAGGTCTCCATCGATTCGCGCTCAGGTCGGGAGAGGTTGTACAGCCTGCTGGACAGGAACTCCACGCCTGGCAACAAATCGATGGCACAATCATATGGACGGTGCGGGGGAAGAGTGAGTGCCCGATCCTTGCTAAAAACATCAGCAAGATCGTGGTACTCAACCGGCACCGCCGACAGATTGGGGGGTACTTGGACCTGCTCCTTCGCCTGGGAACCGGGAGGAACCGAGGATCCCAAACACCTCCGATGGCAGGTTTCGCTCCACTGTACCACCACCCCGGACAGCCAATCAATCCGGGGAATGTGTTTCAACATCCAGGGGAACCCCAGAATCACACGGGAGGTAGAAGGAGTCACAAAAAACTCAATCTCCTCCCTATGATTCCCTGACACTACCAGAGTTACTGGTGGTGTCTTGTGTGTGAGTAAAGGGAGTAGGGTGCCATCTAGTGCTCGCACCTGCAATGGTGTAGGTAGCGCCACCAGAGGGAGCCCTACCTCCCTGGCCCATCTGCTGTCTAACAGATTCCCTTCTGACCCTGTGTCTACCAGTGCTGGGGCCTGAAGGGTTAAATCCCCACTAAGGATAGTAACTGGGAGTCGTGCGGCAATATGTGTGTGTCCCACGTGAAGTTTTTGGCCCACCCTAAGCCCAGTCTCTAGGGGCTGGCGTTGGTGTTTAACCGTTCGGGGCAATCGCTCAACTGATGCTCCATTGAGCCACAAACAAAACACGCCCCGCGTGGAAACCTCCTCTGTCTATTAGGTGGTCTAAATGTGGCCCTGCTCGTGTCCATAGCTTCGTCAGCAGGGGGAGCTGTCGCCCCACGGGACGTAGAGGCCAGGGAGCGTGGGAAGGGCGGACCCTTCTCGGACCCGGAAGGAAGAGGGACGGCGCGCGCCCGGCCACGTCCTTCGTCTCGTTCCTGACGGCGTTCCTCCAACCGATTGTCTAACCGTATAACGAGATCAATAAGCCCATCTAATTCCCGCGGTTCATCCTTGGCCACTAGGTGCTCCTTTAGGACTGACGACAGTCCGTTTACAAAGGCGGCGCGGAGCGCAGCGTTATTCCAGCCGGACCTCGCAGCCGCAATGCGGAAGTCGACTGCATAAGCGGCTGCGCTCCGGCTTCCCTGTCTCATCAACAGCAGCACAGTTGAAGCGGTCTCTCCCCTGTTAGGGTGATCAAACACAGTTCTGAACTCCCTCACAAACCCAGTGTACGTGTGAAGGAGCCGTGAATTTTGCTCCCAAAGCTCTGTAGCCCAAGCGCGTACCTATCCCCGAAGCAGAGTGATCACATAAGCTATTTTGCTTGCGTCTGACGCGTACATGACGGGACGTTGTGCGAAGACAAGCGAACACTGCATAAGAAAGTCCGCGCACGTCTCCACACAACCTCCGTACGGCTCAGGAGGGCTTATGTATGCTTCAGGGGATGGTGGGAGGGGTTGTTGGACCACCACTGGAACATTAATATCTAGCACAGGATCGACAGGAGGAGGAGCTGCAGCAGCGCCCTGAGCGCTCGCCGCCACTTGCGCGGAGAGAGCCTCCACCCTGCGGTTCAGGAGGATGTTTTGCTCGGCTATTTGATCCATTCGAGCCGTAAAGGCGGTGAGAATATGCTGTAGCTCACCAATCACGCCTCCTGCAGATGCCTGCGCTCCCTGCTCTCCCATTGGTTGTTCAACAACCTGGTGACGCCCCTCGGAGTCCATGACGCTGGCCGAGATATCCTGTTGGGAAAGTGTAGTGACACGGACCCACAACAGGGGGCGTAAATGAACGGACAATGGAAGGAGTCAAATTATAACACTTTACTGGTGTGAATGTCACAACCAAACACAGCAGAATCAGAATGTGCAACAGTCAATTAATAAAAGGTGTCGTGTGGGCAGGCTCGACGATATGAGACGCCCGTCTGGAAAGGAACTGGAACCACACGATTTCCACCGCCACCTGAACCCGAGGAATACTGGAGCTGCCAAGTCCCGGAGTCCCCAGGTGGCCACCTTCCCGGCGTGTCGGATCTGGTACTGCTGGCAGAAAGCAAAAGACAGTCAAAGGGTGGGTGTGTGAACACCCAGTAACAATGGTGGGAATGCCACCTCCACCTCTCACTCAGCGCGTTGCAGCGGTCTCAGCTGAAAAGGAGCGCCGTCTTGCACAGCCTCCTCAAAAACGACCGGTTCTCCTGCAAACACTCACAATAATAGATTTATCGATCTCACAAAAGGGGCTGAGAGTATTACCTCCAGATGAAGATGATATCTCGGCAGTTTGGTGGAGGTGTCTTCCTGCTTTTATACCAGATGTGTTGATTAGTGACAGCTGTCACGGATGATGGGTGACAGCTGTCACCACGGCTTGTTCCTGAGGCGGCAGCGCCCTCTCGTGCCTGAAGCCCGCACTTCAGGCAGGGCGCCTTCTGGTGGTGGGCCAGCAGTACCTCCTCTTCTGGCAGCCCACACAACACTTCAGACAGCAAAATTAAGAGGTTATTAAAAATCCTTAAAAATGTCCCTCAAACAGAAAAATTAAGAGGTTATTTAAAATGTCCTTGGACAAACAGACCTTCAGAGAGCAACATTAAGAGGTTATTTTAAAAAGTCCAACAACAAAGAGGTTATTTTAAGAAGTCCTTCTTACAAAAGTCCTGAGAGCATAATTAAGAGGTTATTAAAAAGTCCTTAAAAAAAAAGTCCCTCAAACAGCAAAATTGAGCGGTTATTCCAAAAAGTCCTTTTTAGAGGAAAATTAAGAGGTTATTTTAAAAAGTCCTTCAGATAGCAAACTAAAGAGATTATTTTAAAACTCCTTCATAAAAAAGTCTATCAGAGAAAAATTAACAGGTCATTTTAAAAAGTCCTTTTAAAAAGTCCTTCAAATAGCAAAATTAAGAGGTTATATTTTAAAAAGACCTTTTAAAAAGCCCTCAAGACAGCAATATTAAGAGGTTATTTTAAAAAAAAGTCATTCAAAGAGCAAAATTAAGAGGTAATTTAAAAAGTCATTCTTTAAAACAGTCCTCCAGAGAGAAAAATTATGAGGTTATTTTTAATAGTCTTTCAGAGAGCAAAATTAAGAGGTTATTTAAAAGTCATTATTAAAAAAACATTCTGAAACCAAAATTAAGAGGTTATATTTAAAAAGTCCTTTAAAAAGTGCTTCAGAGAGCAAAAAAAGAGGTTATTAAAAAATCATTTAAAATGTCCCTCAAAGAGCAAAATTAAGAGATTATTTTGAACGTCCTTGGACAAAAAGACCTTCAGAGAACAACATGAAGAGGTTATTTAAAAGCCCTTCAGACAGCAAAATTAATAGGTTATTTAAAACATCCTTAAAAATGTCCCTCAAAGAGCAAAATTAAGAGGTTATTTCAAATGTCCTTGGACAAACAGACCTTCAGAGAGCAACATTAAGAGGTTATTTTAAAAAAAGTCCAACAACAAAAGAGGTAATTTTAAGAAGTCCTTCTTACAAAAGTCCTTCTGAGAGCAAAATTAAGAGGTTATTAAAACTTTATAAAGTCCCTCAAACAGCAAAATTGAGAGGTTATTCCAAAAAAAGTCCTTTTGAGAGGAAAATTAAGAGGTTATTAATAAAAAAAAAAGTCCATCAGCGAGGAAAATTAAGACGTTATTTGAAAGGTCCTTCAGACAGCAAAATTAAGAGGTTATTTTAAAAAGTCCTTTAGACAGAAAATGAAGTGATTTAAAAACTGCTTCATAAAAAAGTCCACCTGAGAGAAAAATTAACAGGTCATTTTAAAAAATCCTTCAAAATTAAGAGCAAAATTAAGAGGTTGTAAAAAAAATTAAGAGGTTGTAAAAAAAAAAAAAAAATTCTTCTTAAAAAGTCCTCCTGAAAGCAAAAAATAGAGGATATTAATTTTTTAAAAGTCCCTCAGAGAACAAAATTAAGAGGTCATTTTTTAAAAAGTCCTTCATAGAACAACATTAAAAGGTAATTCAGAGAGCAAAACTAAGAGGTCATTTAAAAAGTCATTCTTTAAAACAGTCCCCCAGAGAGCAAAATTATGAGGTTATTTTTTTAAAAAGTGTTTCAGAGAGCAAAATTAAGAGGTTATTTTTTAAGACTAATTATTAAAAACCTCATTCTGATACCAAAATTAAGAGGTTATTTTAAAAAGTCCTTTAAAAAATGTCCCTCAAAGAGCAAAATTAAGAGGTTATTTCGAACATCCTTGGACAAAAAGACCTTCAGAGAGCAACATTAAGAGGTTATTTAAAAAGTCCTTAAGACAGCAATATTAAGATGTTATTAAAAAGTCCTTTACAAAAGTCCATCAGAGAGCAAAATTGTTGTTCATTTGGCTGCTCCCAGTTTTGTTCGGGGTTGCCACAGCAGATACAGCCCGATCCGCATTGGTAATTGGCAGAGGTTTTACGCCAGATGCCCTTCCTGACGCAACTCCAGTTTTACCTGGAGAAACACACACAGCCGCTGGTGTTCCAAAGAGGTTTCCCATCCAAGTAACCAGGCCCAGCTCTGCTTAGCGTCCTAGATCTGATGGGATCAGGCTGACACAGAGCAGACTGGCTGCTTCAGAGAGCAAAATTAAGAGGTTATTAAAAAGTACTTTAAAAAAGTCCCTCAAACAGCAAAATCGAGAGGTTAATTTTTAAAATTCCCTCAGAGAGCAAAATTAAGAGGTTATTTAAAAGGTCCTTCACACAGCAAAATTAAGAGGTTATTTTTAAAGTACTTCAGAGAACAAAATTAAGAGGTTATTTAAAAAGTCCTTTAAAAAGGAAGTCCCTCAGATAGCAAAATTAAGATGTTATTTTAAAAAGTCCTTCAGATAGCAAAATGAAGAGATTATTTAAAAACTCCATAAAAAATCCTTCTGAGAGAAAAATTAACAGGTCATTTTGAAAAGTCTTAAAAAAAAGTCCTTCAGAGAACAAAATTAAGAGGTTATTTTAAAAATTCCTTCAGAGAGCAAAACTAAGAGGTTTTTTTATGTCCAATAAAAAGTCCTTCAGACAGCAGAATTAAGCGGTTATTTTTAAAAAGTCGTTCAGAGAGCAACATTAAGAGGTTATTTAAAAAGTCCTTCTGAAAGCAAAATTAAGAGGTTATTTTAAAAAGTCCTTTTTAAAATCTTCCAGAAAGCAAAGTTAAGAGGTTATTAAAAACTCCTTTTAAAAAGTCCCTCAAAGAGCAAAATTAAGAGGTTATTAAAAACTCCTTTTAAAAAGTCCCTCAAAGAGCAAAATTAAGAGGTTATTAAAAACTCCTTTTAAAAAGTCCCTCAAAGAGCAAAATTAAGAGGTTATTAAAAACTCCTTTTAAAAAGTCCCTCAAAGAGCAAAATTAAGAGGTTATTTAAAACATCCTTCAGACAACATAATTAAGGGGTTATTTTAAAAAGTCCTTTACAAAAGTCCCTCAAACAGCAAAATTTAGAGGTTATTTTTTAAAAGTCCCTCAGAGAGCAAAATTAAGAGGTTATTAATAAAAAATGTCCCCCAGAGAGCAAAATTAAGAGCTTATTTAAAAAGGTCCTTCAGATAACAAAATTAAGAGGTTATTTTTAAAAAGTACTTGAGAACAAAATTAAGAGGTTATTTTTAAAAAGTACTTAAGAGAACAAAATTAAGAGGTTATTTTTAAAAAGTACTTAAGAGAACAAAATTAAGAGGTTATTTTTAAAAAGTACTTAAGAGAACAAAATTAAGAGGTTATTTAAAAATGGAAGTCCTTCAGATAGCAAAATGAAGAGCTTATTTAAAAACTCCATAAAAAATTCCAGGTCATTTTAAAATAAAATGTCCGCCAGAGAGCAAAATTAAGTGATTATTTTAAAAAGACTGTCCTTTAAAAAAAAAAAAAGTCATTCAGAGTGCAAAATTAAGAGGTTATGAAAAAAGGTCCTTCAGATAGCAAAATTAAGAGGTCATTAAAAAATTCATTCCTTAAATAAAATCCATCAGAGACCAAAATTAAGAGGTTATTTTAAAAAAAATCCCTTCTCATCAATAGAGTTTTTTTTTTTAAATCCAATTTTAAAAAAGTCCTTCAGAGAACAAAATTCAGAGGTTATTTAAAAAGTACTTTAAACAAATCAGTCAAGGTACAAAATTAAGAGAATTTTTAAAAATTCCTTCAGAGAGCAAAATTAAGGGGTCATTTTAAAAATGTCTTTAAAATAAAGTCCTCCAGAGAGGAAAATGAAGTGATTTTACAAAGACTGTCTTTAAAAAAAAAAAAAAAGAAGTCCCCCAGAGAGCAAGATTAAGGTTATTTTAAAAAGTCCTTTAAAAAAGTTCTTGAGAGAGTAAAATTAAGAGGTTATTCCAAAAGTTCTTTTAAAATGTCAAAGTGCAAAATTAAGAAGTTAATTTTAAAATAAGTCCTTCAGAGAGCATAATTAAGAGGTTATTTTAAAAAGTCATTCAGAGAGCAAAAGTACGGAAGTGTATTGCATTCACTGGATAAAAAAAAATTACCGCTGATGTCATAATTATGAGAAAAGATCTCATAATTGCAACATCAGGATCTCTCCCCCTCTAGCTGCCACCTTATCGTGGTGGGGGAGTTTGCGTACCCGGATGATCCTAGGAGCTATGTTATCGGGGGCTTTGTGCTCCCTGTAGGGTCTCCCAAGGCAAACAGGTCCTAGGTGACGGGTCAGACTAAGGGCAGTTCAGAACTTCCATGACCAGTAAAAAATCAAGGACCGAGATGTCACCTGGTATGGCGGAGCCGGGGTCCCACCCTGGAGCCAGGCCTGGGGTTGGGGCTCACGCGCGAGTGCCTGGTGGTTGGGCCTTAGCCCGAAAGAGCAACGTGGGCACGCCCTCCTGTGGGTTCACCACCTGCAGAGGGGGCCATGGGGGTCGGGTGCAGAGAGGATTGGGTGGCGGTCGAGGGTGGGTGGCCCGGCGGCGCGGTCCATGCTCACAGCCCCTGGCTGTTGGGACGTGGAATGTCACCTTGCTAGGGGGGAAGGAGCCTGAGCTTGTGCGGGAGGTTGAGAGATACCGACTAGAGATAGCCGGGCTCACCTCCACGCACAGCTTGGGCTCTGGTACCCAACTCCTGGAGAGGGGCTGGACGCTTCATTTTTCTGGTGTTGCCCATGGGGAGAGGCGGAGAGCTGGGGTCACATTACGTATTGCTCCCCGGCTCAGTCGCCATGTGTTGGAGTTCACTCCAGTGAACGAGAGGGTCGCGTCCGTACGCCTTCGGGTCGGGGACAGGTCTCTCACCGTTGTCTCGGCCTATGGGCCGAGCAGCAGTGCAGAGTACCCAACCTTCCTGGAGTCCCTGGGAGGGGTACTAGATAGCACTCCGACTGGGGACTCCATTGTTCTCCTGGGGGATTTCAACGCCCATGTGGGCGGTGACAGTGAGACCTGGAGGGGGGTGATCGGGAAGCACGGCCTCCCCGATTTGAACCCGAGTGGTGTTCAGTTGTTGGACTTCTGTGCTAGTCACAGTTTGTCCATCACGAACACCATGTTCGAGCACAAGGGTGTCCATAAGTGCACGTGGCACCAGGATACCCTGAGCCAGAGGTCGATGATCGACTTTGTAGTCGTATCATCTGACCTTCGGCCACGTGTCTTGGACACTCGAGTGAAGGGAGGGGCAGAGCTGTCAACCGATCACCACCTGGTGGTGAGTTGGATCCGCTGGGAGGGGTGGAACCCGGTCAGACCTGGCAGGCCCAAACGTATTGTGAGTGTCTGCTGGGAACGACTGGTGGAACCCTCTGTCAGCAATGTCTTCAACTCCCACATCCTGGAGAGCTTCTCCCAGATCCCAGGGGAGGTTGGAGACATGGAGTCCGAGTGGAGCATGTTCTCCACCTCCATTGTCGATGCGGCCGCTCGTAGCTGTGGTCGCAAGGTCTCTGGTGCCTGTCGCGGCGGCAATCCCCAAACCCGGTGATGGACACTGGAAGTAAAGGATGCCGTCAAGCTGAAGGAGGAGTCCTACTTATCTTTGTTGGTAGGTGGGACCCCAGAGGCAGCTGACAGGTACCGGCAGGCCAAGCGTGCTGCAGTCCGTGCAGTCGCAGAGGCAAAAACTCGGGTCTGGGAGGAGGACTATCGGTCGGCCTCAAAGAGATTCTGGCAAACTGTCCGACGCCTCAGGAGGCAGAAGCAGCTCTCCACTAGCACTGTTTACAGTGTGGGTGAGGAGCTGTTGACCCTGACTGGGGATGTTGTCGGGCGGTGGAAGGAGTACTTCGAGGATCTCCTCAATCCCATCGTCACGTCTTCCGAAGAGGAAGCAGAAACTGGGGACTCAGAGGCGGACTCATCCATTACCCAGGCCGAAGTCGCCGAGGTGGTTAGAAAGCTCCTTGGTGGCAAGGCTCCTGGGGTGGATGAAATCCGTCCTGAGTCTCTGGATGTTGTGGGACTGTCTTGGCTGACACGCCTCTGCAACATCGCGTGGCGATCCTGGACAGTGCCTCTGGATTGGCAGACCGGGGTGGTGGTCACCTCTGTTTCTAGGTGCAGCCAGGGTGTAGCGGGGGTCTGGTTTGGGAACCACAGAATCTCGTCTCTGCTGTTTGCGGACGATGTGGTTCTGTTGGCTTCGTCAAATCAGGACCTTCAGCGTGCACTGGGGCGGTTTGCAGCCGAGTGTGAAGCATCCGGGATGAAAATCAGCACCTCCAAATCCGAGGCCATGGTTCTCGACCGGAAAAAGGTGCTTTGCCCTCTTCAGGTCGGTGGAGTGTCCTTGCCTCAAGTGGAGGAGTTTAAGTATCTCGGGATCTTGTTCACGAGTGAGGGATGGATGGAGCGTGAGATCGATAGACGGATCGGTGCAGCATCTGCAGTGATGCGGTCGCTGTATCGGACGGTCGTGGTGAAGAGAGAGCTGAGTAGGGGGGCAGAGCTCTCGATTTACCAATCGATCTACGTTCCGATCCTCACCTATGGTCATGAGATTTGGCTCATGACCGAAAGAACGAGATCGCGAGTACAAGCGGCCGAGATGAGTTTCCTCCGCAGGGGGGCTGGGCGCTCCCTTAGAGATAGGGTGAGGAGCTCGGTCACTCGGGAGAAGCTCGGAGTCGAGCCGCTGCTCCTCCACGTCGAAGGGAGTCAGTTGAGGTGGCTCGGGCATCTTTTCCGGATGCCCCCTGGACGCCTTGCTGGAGAGGTGTTCCATGCACGTCCCATTGGGGAGGAGGCCCCGGGGAAGACCCAGGACACGCTGGAGGGACTACATCTCTCGGCTGGTTTGGGAACGCCTTGGGGTTCCCCCGGAGGAGCTGAGGGAGGTGTGTGTGGATCGGGAGGTCTAGGCGGCTTTGCTTGAGCTGCTGCCCCCGCGACCCAACTCCGGATAAAGCGGAAGAAAATGGATGGATGGCTCTCGTAATTATGAGATCAGGCTATTTTTATTTATTTATTGTGTGTGTAATCGCTTCCGTACAATGTGCTTCCTTACTTCCAGTCCCTCAGTAAAGACAAGTGTGAGAATTTCCGAGTCATAACACTATGTAACAAATTTTTATTTTTGTTTTGTTCCTGGGTACACAGTGTGTTTTCCTAACCTGTTATGCCTTAAATAAATAGAAAATAGCTGTTATTCCACAGAAACTTTGCTTCTTTTATCAGGACAATGATATTTTGAAATTTGTCTGTTTTCAAGAATATTCTCGATTTGCCTTCACTACTACTGAGTAGTCTTCTAGAATATTCTATAACTGCTAGAACTGTCCAGAATTTTCTAGAAGTTTCCAGAATTATCTAGAAATTTCAAGAAACTTTTAAAACTTTCTAGAACGTAAAAAAATGAATCAAATCAAACTTTGTGCTGAATGTAGTCATTTTTCCATAGACTTTAGACATAAGCAGTTGAAATATAACACTTAGAAGCCAGGAACAAAAATTGTGTTACATAGTGTAATCGAAAATCGGCCAATTTGTAACATCCAACACTGCACTGTGATCACACACCAGAGTGCACTCAAAGTGTGGATTTCCCTCTAAACTATTGCTGGATGAATCACACTCCTCCAGTGAGGCGGGGCACGGGGCCCACAGACTGGCATGCGCCCGGGTGGGAGTGAGCCCCGCATTGTCCTTCGGTGGTTGGTGGCGCTGTGTGAGTGAAAGCTGGAAGACGCCCCGTTGTCCTCCCTGGACATTCATCCAGGAGCACTTCAGGGGAAAATCCACACTTTGTGTTCGACTGCAGTGTGTTATCATCGGCTGAACTCAGCCCGCTTCTTTACTGAGGGACTGGAAGTACATACATAAAACAATTAAAACACCTGACCTTTTCTCATAATTATGAGATCTGATATCGTAATTACAAGACCTTTTCTCATAATTATGAGATCAGCGGTCAAATTTTCTTTTATCCAGTGAATGCAGTACGCTTCCATACAAAAGTAAGAAGTTATTAATAAAAAAAGTCCTTCGGAGAGCAAAATTAAAGAGGCTGTTTTTAAAAAGTCCTCCTTGAAAAAAAGTCCTCCAGAGAGCAAAATTAAAAGGTTATGAAAAATTAAGAGGTCATTAAAAAAAAATCATTCCTTAAAAAGTCCTCCAGAGCGCCAAAATAAGATATTTTAAAGAGTCCTTCAGAGAGCAAAATTAAGAGATTATTTAAAAAGTCCTTCTGAGAGCAAAAATAAGGTTATTTTAAAAAGAACTTTGTTTTTAAAAAGTCCTTCTGAGAGCAAAATTAAGAGGTTATTAAAATAAGTCCATCAGAGAGCACAAATTAAGATGTTATATATAAAAAAAGTCCTTTATAGAGCAAAATTTGGTTATTTTTAAAAAGTCCTTCTTTTAAAGAAAAAGTCCTTCAAAGAGCAAAATTAAGGAGGTATATTTTGATTTTGGTCCTGCTTGAAAGGACTGGGGGAGAAGCAAGACGCGAGGCCAACTCAGCATTTAACACTTATTGTTTTACCAGTGCAATATGCAGGTTGAAAACATTAGAAAAAGAAAAGAAAGGAAAAGGTAGAAAATGCAGATTAGAGCAAGAAGAGGGTAATCTATTTACAAAATAAGGTTTAATTTCTCATTAGTTGTTGCCAATTATGAACTTAAACATACTATTTTAATTTACAGAGTTTTAGCCTACAGTTTTCCAAGTTCCAACTGCAATGTCCAATCTGTAATTTGACGTTAGACTTCTTAATCCAAAATTGTAGCTTTCAGTTTTAACTAAGAGTTTTTAATATATAATTTTATACACAATATTTTTCTATTTTACAATTCCACTACGAACTTTTTTACAGGCATTTCAGTGTTATTTTTAACTATGGGTTTTAAATACAAATTAATAAAATAAACACTTTGAAGATAAAGGTGTTTATTTCAAAGTGATTATGTTTCCACTTCAGTTATGAACTAAAATGCCATTATATCCATTTGTTCATGAATAAATGGATATAATGGCCTTTGCTTATGAATAAACCTAAATTAAAGTACAATATTTGTACAAACATTCTGTCCAACTGAATATTTCTCGTGCTGAAGTACAGCTTACAAACAAATTTATCCACCAAACAAATGTTTGGTGAATAAATCTGCCAGCTAACTCAGGTTTGGATCAGTCTTGAATCAATTTTATCTAGAATCTTGCAGTAATACAAATATCCTGATCGCATTTCACAATTATAGTTGTTAAAGTAACAAACTAGAAAGTTTGGCTCAAACTCACGAACAATGTCCCTGCTTGCTTCCACTGCACTGAATGGGTGCATCGTCACACCTGCTCACTGTTACCTATCAGTGCAGAGTGAACGTTCCAGGCCAAATTCCTGTACAATGCTTCCATCTAGCGACTATTTAGGGACACTGCACTAAATAAAGAGGTGAAACAGAGGAACAGATGGAGATGAAAGAAACAAGTTTTAGTTATTCTTCTCTTCTTCTTTGGTTTGGCTACAACAGTGCGAAGCAGTTCAAAATTAGTGCACAAAACATCGTGCCGATGAGCAGGCGTGCACGAACCTGGTGTGAGAGTTTGTGCACGCGCCACTGTCTTTCGAGCAGGAACAGCGCCATGTGCAGCACATAGTGCAGCTTATGTGGTATAAAAAAAAAAAAAAAAAAAAAAACAGCCAGTACGTGTGGAACCACATCATGCTGCGTATGTTGTATAAATAAAAATAAAAACCAACTGGTACGTGTGGAACCACATTGTGCTGCTTATGTGATATAAATAAAAAATAAAAACCAGCTGGTACCTGTGGAACCACATTGCTCCACTTATTTGGTTTAAATAAAAAAAAAAAAAACCCAGCCAGTACCTGTGGAACCGCATCTCGCTGCTTATGTGGAATAATTTTTTTACAAATGAGAAAAACACATCACCCACTGGACGCGAACTCACACCTTTCAAAAGCTCTGATTATCAGTCATAAACTTTACCACTGAGCTACGGAGCTGTTCTTTGAAAGCTGCGGGAATCTGCCTCATATCAGGAAGGACATGGAAATATTGCAAAAAAATTAAAATCACACACCATATAAAAACACTGCATTTATCAAGCAAGCAATGCAAATATGATCCGTCTGTTCCTCTGTAGGTGACCCATGGTCACAGACATACAGTCATGAAATGGCATGAATGAGAAGCAGTTCACTCTCTCATTCATGTCCACATCTGCTGGCATGTCTCCAACCGCCAGCAACGCAACCGCCACAGGACACCGCGTCATGTGGAACAGAGCTCATGCGGGTGATATGACAGTGAGATCGCCTGCTGCGTGTTCTGAGCTGATGGTCCGTTTCAACCTGGCAGCAGCCTGTCCATGTGTGCACCGTGTTCGGGCTCACTTGCTACAGCACGTCGCCACAGTGATATATGTTTTTATTTATGTCCACTTCATAACAGCAAACAGATACACGCATGTCACAGTGGACAGTTGTTTGTCCATGTCCAGCTGGACTGTCCAGATCCACAGATTTCCACAGCCACTTCAGTGGGAGGACACACAGCACGAATACTCAAACTTCCTGTGAATTTTAAATGTTCCCACTGGGAGAAGTCCAGTGTTCCTGCATCGAAGTGTGTTTTCCCCATCAGTCAGCTGCTTTGTGAACTCATAAAGATGAGCTTTGACACAGAAACACTTTGTCAGGATTGTGGAGTTTTGTTAATTGGTTTAGTTATTATGTATTGTATTGTTTTTTTGTTCTCTTTTTATTTTGTTCTCTTTTTATCTGCCCTCTTTTTAATCACTGTGGTTTTTGTTATCTTTTGTTTGGGTTTTGGTGTCACTTCTCTCTGTTGTCTGTCACATGGGTCTTTGGTGGTGGGCGGTCCTTTCCCTGTTGCCATGCCCCTCTCTGGAACTTTCCTGCACACCTGTTCTCAATCAACCACTCATCATTTTCTGTACATAAACTGCTTGGTCACTTCCCCAGATTGTTGAGCCTTCTGCCTTCACTTCCAGCCCCTTTCCTTGCTCAGTTCTCAACCTGTTTTTGCCTTGCTGCTCAGTTTTTGGAACACACCTAAGCCCTATATTTTTTTTATACTGTTGCTGATTTTGGACTGCCTAACCATGAACCGTTTTTAGCCTGTTTTACCAGTAAAACCTTTTAACTGTATTCCTTTGGTGCCTGAGCTCTGCATTTACATCCAGCCGTGATACACTTTTTGATTCTGTTGTGTCCACGTGTTGACTGGAAGCTTTAGACAGTAAATTACATGTTCTGGTGGATTCAGCAAGATGCTGGCTTTAAACATGGTAACCGTGTGATGCCGCTTGATGTCAAAAGTAAAAAAAATTCCATTTTTTCTGCCTTCTGCAGCGCTAAACCAGATAATGTATCAGCATTACCAACTGATGGTTTTAATCGTTTGTGTGATAATACAGAGAGAATCCAAGCAGCAGCAACAACCAGAACCACAGCTTCATGATTTCTTCATGCTCATCACATAACCCTAACTCTGCTATAACAAGCAGTACGGCGGTTAGTCTACTGTCAGCAAGTGTAGACCTGAAGCCCAGAGCAGGGAAAGAGGAAGCAGTTCAGGGGGTGATCTGGGAAAATGAGCAAAACAGAGCAGCATCTCGCATGTGGCAAAGAACAACTGACATATTGTCAATAAGATGTCAGTAATGATGGATGATTGTCAGTAACCATGCATCCATTTCCATCTGTGCCACTATATTAAACATCTTTCATACTTATACACCATGTGAAAGAAAGTGTTGATATTTCCTCTTACTTGAGCAAGAACTTTGAGGTGTCTGAATGTGTCTTCCAGGGGTGATGGATCCCTTTTTGGTCCTGCACCAGCTAAGGTGTAATGGTGTCCTCGAGGGGATCAGGATTTGCAGGAAGGGTTTTCCAAACCGTGTTCTGTACGCTGAGTTCAAACAGCGGTGAGTCCCAAAGATGTTCAACAAGCTGTCACACTTGTCAGGAACAAACACCTTCACACATTCATGTTGGAGATTCATCAGACCACAAGTCAAGACAACCTGTCTGATAACCTACAACTGGACTCAGGAACCTTCAGGATTTTAGGTCCCTCGTCTGTCAAAATGTCAAATAAATAAGTAAATTCACGTGACTTTATCAGGCCATCACAGGAGAGAAAAAAAAACGTTTTTGAGGGGTGATGAATTGTGAACCATGTTGAGATCATGTCCCGGCTTGGGGAACATTTGGTGCACTCATCTCTGACTTCCCCCTTTCCTTTCAATGTCTCTCTTCTAGGTTGAGACTTTACTCAGACCCCTCTTAGAAATAGAATGAAACCAAAAGGATGATCACGGATGAGGAGCTCTGAGCTGGTAGAGGCTTCTACAAGCCGGAATGAGCAAGTGCAGTGTTGTATAAAGTATTGGAAAATCACACTTAAGTAAAAGTACAGATACCCATTTAAAAAATGACTTTGGTTGAAGTTCAAGTAACCGATTGAAATGCTACTCAAGTAAAAGTCCTAAAATATCTAGTATTTATTGTACTTAAGTATGACAAGTAATGTACAACTAAATGTACTTAAGTATTGAAAGTACAAGTAAATGTTAATAATCAAAAACGGACTGATTTTTTTATATTACAAAGCTTATCTAGGCTTGTAAATCAATCAATCAATCAACTTTTTTTTAATATAGCGCCAAATCACAACAAACAGTTGCCCCAAGGCGCTCCACATTGTAAGGCAAGGCCATACAACAATTATGAAAAACCCCAACGGTCAAAACGACCCCCGGTGAGCAAGCACTTGGCGACAGTGGGAAGGAAAAACTCCCTTTTAACAGGAAGAAACCTCCAGCAGAACCAGGCTCAGGGAGGGGCAGTCTTCTGCTGGGACTGGTTGGGGCTGAGGGAAAGAACCAGGAAAAAGACATGCTGTGGAGGGGGGCAGAGATCGATCACTAATGATTAAATGCAGAGTGATGCATACGGAGCAAAAAGAGAAAGAAACAGTGCATCATGGGAACCCCCCCACAGTCTACGTCTAAAGCAGCATAACCAAGGGATGGTTCAGGGTCACCTGATCCAGCCCTAACTATAAGCCTTAGCGAAAAGGAAAGTTTTAAGCCTAATCTTAAAAGTAGAGAGGGTGTCTGTCTCCCTGATCTGAATTGGGAGCTGGTTCCACAGGAGAGGAGCCTGAAAGCTGAAGGCTCTGCCTCCCATTCTACTCTTACAAACCCTAGGAACTACAAGTAAGCCTGCAGTCTGAGAGCGAAGCGCTCTAATGGGGTAATATGGTACTATGAGGTCCCTAAGATAAGATGGGACCTGATTATTCAAAACCTTATAAGTAAGAAGAAGAATTTTAAATTCTATTCTAGAACCAACAGGAAGCCAATGAAGAGAGGCCAACACGGGTGAGATATGCTCTCATGGTGCTCTAAATGACTGGTAGTATTAGTCAAAGTACTGAAAATTGTGCACATCACACAAAAACACTTCAGAAACAAGGTTTCAAAACCTAAACAAGAGTATAGGCTACTCACTAGTGTTCACAGGAAACAGTTATTTAATTCTATAAGTATTTATTTATTTTCATGTTACATGGTTTTATCTTTTCTGTTGTGTTTTGTTTCATTAGGTTCTTTTTGTCTCTTTCTCTAAAATTGTATTGTAACATTATTAGTCTATTATTATTGACTATTATTGTCTATTATGTAGACTATTGTTGTTGCTATTATTACAATATATGAATAAAAATACATTTAAAAAATTACAATGTGACTCTTTTACGACAACGAACGCTGAGCCATTAATTATACAGAAAACCAACACAAATGTGCTGATGCAAACAGCTTAATGGTAACTTTAACATTGAAAATGTCATAGACATGCTAACGTGTTAGCATTGGTCCCATTTTTAAGTTATAAAATACATCTATCAACTGTTTCAGAAGACCAGAACAGGTCGGTTTAACATAAAAATATTAAATATTACTCACAGACATATGCTCTTCAGGGTTTTAGCGGGGAAAAATTTGGATAAAGCGAAATAAAAAACAATGAATCCATGGATCGTAGATCGAAACACTGCTTCGATCTACGAATCACTGCTTCAATTGGTTCAAGGTTCAAAGCAAAGCCGCACTGCAGAAAAGTTGATTACAGACCCGCTGCAGGTCTGTAATCAATGTAGAGAAATTATCATTTTCCTGACAAACACCTCCCAAGTGCGCAACTGCAAAAAAGCCTACCGGACATGCCTCGTGACAAATCAGCCTAACTTTGTTGCAGTCACTAGTAATCAGGGGTGTCTCTGGGTGAAAACACGACTTTTTTCGTGTGTATGTGTTTTTTTGTTTTTTTTTTGTAACGAGTAACGGCATGGCCCATAGAAAATGTATCAGAGTAGAAGTATGCAATTAAGGTCGGAAATGTAGTGAAGTAAAAGTGAAAGTAAGCTGAATTTAAAAACTCAAGTAAAGTACAAAGTCTCCCAAAATGTACTTAAGTACAGTAGTGAAGTATTTTTACTTCGTTACTATACAACACTGAGCAAGTGATATATTACTTATTCATTCTTGCAACTGATTCATTACTTGCTGGACGGTCATCCTTTTGTCATGGATGACCGTTGTGTCATCATCCAAGACCTTGTGGACAAGGTCGTGATAAGCACAGGTTCTGTCCACTCCGGTGCAATCCAGATCTGGTGTAATTTGCTGACCAGATTAATTCTGGTCTAATTACCTATTTTTCCGTTTTCTATGCCTTCCCAGCTATCGTATACTGAATCCATCTGCAATTCCAGAAGACTGCTTTGTAGACAGCAGGAAGGCTGTAGAGAAGCTGTTGGGTTCTCTGGACATAGACCACAATCAGTACAAGTTTGGACACACTAAGGTATAGTGAAATCCAATTTATATTATGACTGATACCACAACTGGCTTCAGCTTTCTTCCTCCTGTCCCCTTCTTCAGGTGTTTTTTAAGTCAGGCCTTTTGGGTCAGTTGGAAGACATGAGGGACATCCGTCTGTCTGAGATCCTGACCATTATCCAGGCCATGTG
The DNA here is from genome assembly GCF_902500255.1 of Thalassophryne amazonica. Classification (NCBI taxonomy): domain Eukaryota; kingdom Metazoa; phylum Chordata; class Actinopteri; order Batrachoidiformes; family Batrachoididae; genus Thalassophryne; species Thalassophryne amazonica. The sequence goes on from NC_047108.1 coordinate 21,235,361, forward strand.
CAGAGGAAAGCTCATGAGAATAGAGCACCAAAAGCTCCTGCTGCAGAGGTCATTATTGTTTCCATCATCTGAATACGTGTGGGTGGACACTGTAGAGGGCAAGTGGAAACTCTAAAGGATAGGTGGACACTGTAGAGGGCAGGTGGACACTGTATAGAGCGGTTGGACACCATAGAGGGCGGATGGACACCGTAGAGGGCAGGTGGACACTGTATAGAGTGGGTGGACACCATAGAGGGCGAGTGGACAATGTATAGAGCGGGTGGACACTGTATAGGGCGAGTGGACACTGTATGGGGCGGGTGGACACTGTAGAGGGCGGATGGACACTGTATAGAGCGGATGGACACTGTATAGAGTGGGTGGACACTGTATAAGGCGAGTGGACACTGTATTGGGCGGGTGGACACTGTAGAGGGCGGATGGACACTGTATAGAGTGGATGGACACTGTATAGGGCGAGTGGACACTGTATAGAGTGGGTGGACACTGTAGAGGGCGGGTGGACACTGTAGAGGGTGAGTGGACACTGTATAGAGCGGGTGGACACTGTATAGAGCGGGTGGACACTGTATAGGGCGAGTGGACACTGTATAGAGCGGGTGGACACCGTAGAGGGCAGGTGGAAACTGTATAGAGCGGGTGGACACTGTAGAGGGCGGATGGACACCATAGAGGGCGGATGGACACTGTATAGAGCGGGTGGACACTGTAGAGGGCGGATGGACACCGTAGAGGGCAGGTGGACACTGTAGAGAGCGGGTGGACACTGTAGAGGGCGGATGGACACAATAGAGGGCGAGTGGACACTGTAGAGAGCAGGTGGACAGTGTCCTGTCACCCTCTACAGTGTCCATGGGGTAAAATAGTTAAACCAGCAGAGATGGACATGCAGTTTGTGGACACGGGACAGTCAGACTGTTCTATTGGGTTTTTGTCTTCAGGGACGCACTCTTGCTGATCCAGTTCAACTTGCGATCGTTCTTCACGGTGCGGAAGTGGCCGTGGATGATGCTGTTCTATAAGCTCCGCCCCATGCTCAGGAGTGCTCAGCTGGAGAAGGAGATCGCAGCTTTGAATGTGGAGTTCACCAAATTAAAAGAGGCTTTCGACAGGTCCGTCTACCTGAATGACTTTAAGTGTTGACATCATTATTCAAAATTCAAGTGAGGAACCTTCAGGCAGGTTTCCAGTTTTGTCTGCGCTGTCCAGATGACTCACTCATCCTTCATTTTTACACGTTCTGGTTTGCTGCTGTTTTATTTAGTTCAGATAAGACACGTCGTGAGGCAGAAGAGCGTCAGGTGGTCCTGGTTCATGAGAAGAATGACCTGGCTCTGCAGCTCCAAGCTGTAAGTCCAAACTGCTAACTTAGCTTTGCACAAACAGGGTGATGCCTGAACACTACTTCTTCTTTTGTATCTGCCCTGATTTCCTACAGTTCAGTTGTTTGGAGTTCGTAGTGTCCCTCAGGGATTCATTAATGACATTTTTATCTGACATCGTCAGACCGTGCAGAAGGAATTCCGTCTGTAATATCCATCGCCAGCCTGTTTAAAACCTAAACCCTGCAAAAGGAGCTTAGCCTCGATGAACACTGACACTCAGAGTGCACACTTTTCTAGGTATCTCTGTGTCCAATTGAGGTTTTTTTTTTTGTTCCATCACTTTCATTTGTGGTGTTAATCCAGGAACAGGACAACCTGACCAATGCAGAGGACCGCTGCAATCAGCTGATACAGTCCAAAATCAGTCTGGAATCAAAGCTGAAGGAGCTCCAGGAGCGACTAGAGGAAGAGGAGGAGATGAGCGCCACACTGATGTCCAAGAAACGGCAGCTGGAGGAAGAAGCGGTGTCGCTGAAGAGAGATGTGGACGACCTGGAGATGACGCTGGCTAAAGTGGAGAAGGAGAGGCACGACACGGAGAACAAGGTGCACATCAGGAGCACACAATGATTCATCTGTATAAACCTGTTAGAACATAGTGGTTTTTTTAAAACGATCAATACCGCAGCTCGATTCCAAACAGACGCACACAGAGCGCAGTGACATACAGTAGTGTTCAGAATAATAGTAGTGCTATGTGACTAAAAAGATTAATCCAGGTTTTGAGTATATTTCTTATTGTTACATGGGAAACAAGGTACCAGTAGATTCAGTAGATTCTCACAAATCCAACAAGACCAAGCATTAGGTTAGATTAGGTTAGGTTCCTTTATTCGTACCCGCGGGTAAATTAGGTTTGCAGTTCAGAAGAGAGAGGCATCCCCAAACCATGCACTCATACAATACAACATGAATAAATAAACAGTAAAAACAAACCAGGACTTAAAGTGTTCAGAGTCAATTGTTCTTAGTGGTGCAGATTTTTGTTTAGCACAGATATTGCTGCAGGAACAAAACTGTTTTTAAATCACTTTCTTCTACATTTTGGAACAGAAAATCTCTGAGCAGACGGCAGGAGCACAAACAGAGAGTTCAGAGGGTGGGGTTGGTCCTGGCTGATACTAGAGCCGAGCCGCTGTAACTGTCTGATGTACAGTGAGTCTAGGCTCAGCTGTGGTTGCCCAATCAGCTTACTCACCCATGTAACTATCTTGTTTAGAGACTTCCTGTTCGTCATAGATAATGACCCAAACCAAGCCACTAAAGAAAATGATAAAATGGACTCAATAAAAGCACGATAGAACAAGGATATAAGAGTTCGATCAACATTAAAAACAGACGTTTCCTGAGACAGTACAGGCGCTGCTGTCCTTTCTTGAAGACTTCCTTGCAGTTGGCTACAAAGGTCAGTCCAGAGTCAATTACAGTTCCCAGGTATTTGTATGTGGTGATCTGCCCCACAGTCTCACCTTTGATTGAGGTGGTCATGCTATGAATTTGACCACTCTTCCTGAAGTCCATGACCATGTCCTTGGTTTTGGACACATTTAATATGAGGTGAGAGGCCTCATACCACTCAACAAAGTCATTGACAATCGGCCCATGGCCACTTTCCCCATCCTTCAGCAAGCTCACAATGACAGTCATCTGCATATTTTAAAATGAATCTGTTCTCATACTTGCTTTGACACATTTGTATACAAAATATACAGCAGTGGTGAAAGAACACACCCTTGTGGTGAACCAGTGGAAGTGCAAACAGGATCAGATAAAACACCATTGACTCTCACTCTCTGTGTCCTGTCAGATAAAAAGTTCAGAATCCACCCCACTAGATTCTTACTCAAGTTAAATTGATCTAAAAGCATATTAGTTAAAATATGGGGCTGGATGGTGTTAAAAGCTGAGGTAAAATCCACAAATAAAAGCCTGGCATGGGCTCTGTGCCCATCCAGGTGGTTCAAAACAAGATTCAATAAAGTGGCTGTGGCATCCTCAACTCCCCTGTGCGGCCTGTATGCAAACTGTAAAGGGTCAAGCTCCCCCTCCACCAACTGTAAGATTTCAGTTCGTACAAATTTTTCAAAGATTTTCATTACAATTGATGTAAGTGCAACAGGCCTATATTCATTCAAGGTCTTTGGGCAACTAGATTTGGGGACAGGGACTATATCAGCTTCGTTCCATATTTTTGCAATAGTTTGTTCCTTCAAAGACATATTAAAAATTGAATGAAAGATAGGGCTGAGTACTGATGCACGTCTTTAACAGACGCCCACACACTCTGTCAGGACCTGGACTTTTGTTAACTTTAATTTTGTAAAAGGCTTTTTCTACATCTTTTAGTTCAATATTAAAGTGCTGAGTGTCCACAAGCTCATCCTTCAGTTCCTGAATCTCAGAGTTAAAATCCACAGTGTTAAAACGGTTATAAAAACTGTTAAAAGCACTGGCTAACTCAGTGTCAGAGCTAAAAGCTTCCAACCACAGATGGCTCTTATTCTTAGTGCCCCCCTGGCCTACAGTGGTTTTCATGCTAGACCATGCAGAGCCCATCCTGTTAGCAGCCACATCCTCCTCCAATTTGGCTGTATGGGCTCTTCTTGCTTTAGCAATTTCAGCTCTAAGTTCACTGGTAGCTTCTTTTTGAGCTGTCACACTTCCCTGTTTAAAAGCCCAATTTCTTTTGTCCAAGGCACCTTTAACTGCCCTAGTAACCCAGGGTTTGTTGTTGGGATACATCCTTATTGTTTTCACAGGTATAATCATATCCCTGCAGAATGTTGCATAAGAACAACAGACGTCTGTTAGCTCATCAAGACTGTCGCAGGAGCTTTTAAACACATCCCAATTTGTGCACTTAAAACATTCTTGGAGGCATTGTATAGAGTCCTCAGTCCACACTTTCACCTCCTTTGTCTCAACCTTTTCTCTTCGCAACATATTTTTATATGTTGGAATAAGATGCACGCAGTTGTGGTCCGCCAGTCCAAGCGGGGGAAGCATTGTGGATTTATGGATTTATACGCGTCTTTGATAGACCCTTAACATAGGTCCAGCGTCTTATCCCGCCTGGTGGGACAGGAGACATATTGGTGGAAATTCGGTAGTGTCTTTTTGAGAGACGTCTGGTTGAAGTCTCCCATTAAGAGCATTGGTGCATCGGGGGAAATAGACTGCATTTTCTGCACTGTTTCAAATATAGTGCTACATGCTGACACAGCGTTTGCTTTGGGGTGAATGTACACAATACACAGAAACAGTTGGGGAACTCACGGGGCAAATAGAAGGGGCGCAAGGATACACACCGGAGCTCAATGTCGGGCGTACAGCTATGGGCCCTGACAGTTACAGATGTACAGTACCTCTTATTGATGTACACACAGACTCCTCCTCCTTGCCTTTTCCCCGTAACTTCAGGGTCCCAGTCCAGTCGAATGGGTGCACCAAAGTCCCCCACAGCCAGATCGGTGTCTCAGTCCCATTCCGTGAGCCAAGTCTCAGAGAACGCCAGGATACAGGAGTCTTTAAAATCCTTTTGGAAATGAGTGTTGCCCTGTAACTCGTCAAGTTTATTCCTCAGTGAGCAAACATTTCCCAGAATGACAGAGGGTAGAGGAATCCATCTTAGCTGCTGTCTCTTGAAGCGCTGTTTAACGCCTCCTCGCTTGCCTCTTTTTCTCCCTTTAAACGTTGATCCTGCACAGGTATGAGGGAGAGGTCTCAGTAGAAAGTCTGGTATGTCCCGCAGGACGTCAGACCTTCTGATCTGGCTGAAAGACTTTAATTCCAACAGCTCCTTCTGTGCATACTGCATCCTAGCTTGGCTGACTGCCAAGCTAAGACTTGCTAACAGCAACCACATAAAAGTCTCCAACACGACAAACTGCCTCAGATCCATGATTGATCTCCACACTTGGAAACACTCTTCATAAAACAATCAAAGCTGGCACTTTAGAACCATAAACCAACATTTAAAACATACATCAACATTCACTCAGAGGTGCCACTTTCACGCTGCTGGTCGCTGCGTGCGCATGCGCCCTAGAGTACATGATATTCAAGCATTCATGATATGCACACTCTTAAGGCTATGAAATTGGGCTATTAGTAAAAAAAAAAGTAGAAAAGGGGGTGTTCACAATAATAGTAGCATCTGCTGTTGATGCTACAAACTCAAAACTATTATGTTCAAACTGCTTTTTTAGCAATCCTGTGAATCACTAAACTAGCATTTAGTTGTATAACCACAGTTTTACATGATTTATTCACATCTACGAGGCATTAATGTTGTTGGTTTGGAACCAAGATTTTGCTCGTTTACTAGTGTGCTTGGGGTCATTGTCTTGTTGAAACACCCATTTCAAGGGCATGTCCTTTTGACATATCCAAACTGATCCATGATACCTGGTATGCGATATATAGGCCCAACACCATAGTAGGAGAAACATGCCCATATCATGATGCTTGCACCACCATGCTTCACTGTCTTCACTGTGAACTGTAGCTTGAATTCAGAGTTTGGGGGTCGTCTCACAAACTGACTGCGGCCCTTGGACCCAAAAAGAACAATTTTACTCTCATCAGTCAACAAAATATTCCTCCATTTCTCTTCAGGCCAGTTGATGTGTTCTTTGGCAAATTGTAACCTCTTCTGCACGTCTTTTATTTAACAGAGGGACTTTGCGGGGGATTCTTGCAAATAAATTAGCTTCACACAGGCGTCTTCTAACTGTCACAGCACTTACAGGTAACTCCAGACTGTCTTTGATCATCCTGGAGCTGATCAGTGGGTGAGCCGTTGCCATTCTGGTTATTCTTCTATCCATTTTGATGGTTGTTTTCCATTTTCTTCCACGCGTCTCTGTTTTTTTTGTCCATTCTAAAGCATTGGAGATCATTGTAGATGAACAGCCTATAATTTTTTCCACCTGCGTATAAGGTTTCCCCTCTCCAATCAACTTTTTAATCAAACTACGCTGTTCTTCTGATCAATGTCTTGAACGTCCCATTGTCCTCAGGCTTTCAAAGAGAAAAGCATGTTCAACAGGTGCTGGCTTCATCCTTAAATAGGGGACACCTGATTCACACCTGTTTGTTCCACAAACTTGACAAACTCACTGACTGAATGCCACACTACTATTATTGTGAACACCCCCCTTTTCTACATTTTTTTACTAATAGCCCAATTTCATAGCCTTAAGAGTGTGCATATCATGAATGCTTGGTCTTGTTGGATTTGTGAGAATCTACAGAATCTACTGGTACCTTGTTTCCTATGTAACAATAAGAAATATACTCAAAACCTGGATTAATCTTTTTAGTCACATAGCACTACTATTATTCTGAACACTACTGTATAAAAGAGGGAACAGAGCCAGCAGCAGACATAAGGAAATAACTGTGAGTATGCCAGACAACAGACCAGAAAAAACCAGGGGTCGCCGGGGCAGAATGTGGAGGAAGGTGTACGAGCGAGTTAGCTGATGCTGAACTGATGGAATTAATGCTAAAACAACAGCAATCTGAGATTTCTGACATCTGCCAAGAGTTGATGAGGACTCAAAATAAAGGATATGTGATTCACATCGTGACCCGGACTTTACCTGGATCCAGATTCCACAACACAATAACTGCACGCTCATCCAGAACAGTCCGACTGATCAGGATGTTACAGTCTGATATTTAATTCACGAGCTGAAACAAAACAGTGTCTTCTGGATCTTGGTTTTACATTGTGATGTCATATCTATGAAGTAGTTTTGATGTAATCCTGTGGACAGACAGACAGAAATAAATAAACACCGATGATTTTCTTACGTCCGTCAAATCTGCGCACCCAATTCTTGTTTTTAGAGTCATTAATGATGTTTGTTGTACAATCATTCCACCCTGGCAAAATTACAGTTCAAAGACTGATCATTAAAAGCCCAAAATGACCATGACATTCATGCCCATGATGAGTGTACATAAACATCCGACCACAACTGCAGGTGTGAGATTATCTGCAGTGATCCACTGGTACAACTGAGTGTCATCGGCATAGCAATGAAAAGTAATTCCAAAATATCGCAATGTCTGACCTAGGGATAGATATTAATAAGATTTTATCGATATCGATACCATTATCGATTCCGCTTATCGATCTGATTCCTTATCAATTCCCTTATCGATACCTCTTGTGAATTTTCTGTGTACTAAACGTGGGCTTTACAGGTTTTCTATGTCAACAACATTTTATTGAGTTTTAAAGTAAATAAATGTGAAATTGGTCACTGGATCCTTAAACTCTTGACATAATAAACTCTACATGGTGGATCCCTGATCTCTGGACATAAATGGAAATAAACAAAATCGGTAGATTTTGTCAAAAGCATTTCCTTTTAGACATTATTGGCATGAATGTCTTTCCATACATCTGAGCTGAGCTCTTGCAGCCGGCTGTGCTGCACGTCAGGATGTAATTCATAAAGAATGCAGGGCGTCTCATTTTGGGAGGAAAAAAATGTTTTAGTTGATTGTAGTTTATTGTCTGTATTACAGCATTTGGAAAGAAGTGTCATTTTATTTAAAGCGGCAATTCATTTTGAAGTTATTAACTCCGACCGGACTCTGTCTCAGCAGAGAGCCACGCAGCGCTTGGAGCTGTGCCAACGGAACGGAGGACGATTCTTGTTTCTTCACTACAAGACAAGAGTCCCAGTTAGTGACTTTAATCCACACAAAAGTGACTCACGATTGGCATATTTTAATGGCTTTGAGAGGGGTTAAGAAGTGGACTTGCCGCTTCTGAAGAGCAGCGAATCAAAGAACCAACGAGCCAGCGGATCGAAGCATTGCTTCATTGGTTCACGCTTCGAAGTGGAGTCGCGTTGCAGAAACGGTTGATTACAGACCGGCTGCAGGGTCTGTAATCAGCGTGTAGTGGAATGATCATTTTCTCGATAAACACCCTCAAAAACAACAGCTGCTCTGAAGGACCCATAAGGGAATCGATAAGCAAAAAGACTAAGAATAGGTTTGATCACTGCAGATTTAAAACTTGTAGGAACAGAACCTGACTTTAGTAACAGGTTACTAATTGTTGTCATAGTGGGCCCAAGTGTAGCCCACAGGTCTTTAAGCAGTTTAGCCAGTGTTGGATCAAAAAGACAAGTTGTGCTTTTGACAGAGTTGCGATAGCATAACCAGCAAAATGCAGTTGAAATGACAAAATCTCTGCCAAATAAGTTTCAGGTTTCATTACAAATGAACTTGTGTTCAGGTGAAGAACTTGTCCCAGGAAATGTGTGTCCAGGACGAGTCAATTGCAACGCTCAGCCGAGAGAATGCTGCTCTACAAGAGGCTCATCAGCAGGCTCTAAAAGACCTCCAGACTCAGGAGGACAAGGTCACCATGCTGGCCAAGGCCAAGACTCGCCTTGAGCAGCAAGCAGACAATGTAAGAAAAGTTCAATCCAAGGTCCAACCACCTGCTGGAACTAAGAGAATAATCTGCACCGCTCCATCCTCCCTATAGGTGGAAGCTGCTCTGGAGCAGGAAAAGAAGGTTCGGGTGGATTTGGAACGAATCAAACGTAAGATGGAGGGAGATCTGAAGCTGTCCATGGACTCTGTGAGGGACCTGGAGAACCACAAAGAACAGCTGGAGGACAGACTGAAAAAGTAGGTGTGGAAGACATTCTTTAAGCTCGTGTCAGGTTCGCTTCTTCTCAGAGGCCAGGAGAACTACCTGCACTTTTTCTGACTTCTTCAGGACACCTGCTGCTCTGAGACACCCTGCTGTCACTCCAACCACACAACACTCAATTTTCTTTTTATGAATCACTATGTTACCAAACAAAACATTATGTTCTGTCAGTATTTCTGAAATTCTGCCGTCTTCTTTTTCATTTCAAAATGTATTTTAAAAAACCTTGGGCCCAGTTTGTGAATTCTGATCACAGACTTGTGGCTTCCTTAGTTTTATATCTCACTAGGGCATGACTGCTGGAGCGGAGGCGGAGACACAAAACTGCACCAAAACAGGTGAATAGGCGACAACTTTTTCATGCGGAATCTCATTGAAATTGTCCGACCGACACATAAGCGCATGGCTCCCAACTCTCAGCTGAATGTATCATGGAGACTATGTGGTGAGGGGTACAACACACCCACCTGACTATTTGGCAAGCAAGTTTGTCGTATGAATTTTTTGGTCTGTTCAAAAATCAAGTGAGCAAGAATACAGTGTTGTATTGAAAACAGGGCACGAACGGCAGGTGGTAGACTCCCGTGGGGGGCCACGGCACACTGCTGTACCACAGCCTGCCCTACCAACCCAGCACCACCTAGTGACCCCAAATCTACATTTATCCATAAATGTGTTTATTCGATGTGTAGAAATAAAGTGTATGCATTAAAATGGCAGAGCAGGAGCGGCAGATGGTAGCTCTAAACTAACACTGGTGTGCATCCGCCTTTTATTCTGGTCGGATTCTAGTTTTCCACACCTACAGACCAACCCGTTAAACACAGTAACACTACACCATTAATATATCTGTGTCAGCCTTTAAGAAAGTCCCAAAGTTTTGGACATTTGTAAGAAAGTCCCAAAATTCTGGACACTTTTAGGAAAGTCCACAAGTTCTGGGAATATCCAGATTTGAGTCATGGGACTCTTCTAATTCAAAGCATGCAGGTGCATGCTTTTATTTTTTTTTTAATACTTTGGTTTTATATTTTTCACGTTTATGTTTTGACTTTCTTTGTTTTCTATTTAAAAAAACAAGTTACCTTCTCATTTTACACCCTCATACATGTTCCTATCTGGTTTGTTTTCTACTTTTTAAAACTAAATTGCCTTTGGTTTTTACACCTTTATTTCTTAGTTTTTTCTTGTGGTGTTTTTTTAATAATATATATTTTCTTCACACATATGCACATATGGTTTACATGCATATGGAGTAACATTTGTACCTACTTTTATGAAGTGACCCCTTACATTTATCTCTTCATACACTAAGTGCTGACAATAGTAATTCACACAGCATAATCACTGTTGCCATTTTCAGTTCTTATTTTTTATTTAATATATTTTTGCACACATCACCTGTCTTACTGAAAAATATTATTGCGGAGGAAAAAGGATTTTCAGGCTGTCTGTGGAAAGAAAGAGTCAAGACATTGACCATTTGTCAAAATAACAGGCTCGGACACTGTATCAAACAGTTTGCTCTGAGTGGAACAGTGTGAAGTGGGACTCTCTGGGCTGTGCTTTTATGCACATGTCCGGGTTGGGGTGGGGGTCGTGTGGGCAGTTGCACATACAGCGTCAGTCCCACCTGAAGAGCTAAATGATTGTCCATCTATAAGAATGATGGATTTTGTCACAGTGTTTGTGGTTCACAGCACTGTGGTGATCAAAGAGTGCCTTTCATCTGAGAGAATGTCTTTTCATCATGTGCTGATTAGAGGTCACTTGAAGGTTGTGAACAAAGTCCCACTGTGAAAATATCTTTATTTAAGACAGTGCCTTTTCTTCTGTCTTGTGATTGATCACTGTGTAGAGTAATTTCAGCTTGTAGCAGTTTGTGTCACTCAGAGGTCATCTGTGTGATAAGGCTCAAGGGATGACTTTATCAGATGTTACCCAGGGGTCAATCAGATGCTGTAAAGCTGAAGATGTTTTTGCATACTGAGCGTGGGGTCACAAGCGGTCAAACAGAACATTTAGTTAACAGAAAAACAATATTTATTCTTTTGTTTCCACACTATCCTTAAGGATGTGCTTGAAGTCTTACAGACTGACATCTGTTCATTTACCAAAATTAAATCTGGCCAGACTTCTGGATCAAGCGGTTTGAGGAAACTCACAAGCAATCTGGCTGGAGGACTTGAGGACATGTATGCAGCAGGTGAGCCAAATGGAGTGTGGGAGTTCTTCTGCAACCAGACCTAAGTTTCTGAGGATTGTATTAGCATGGCTAGTGTCCACAGGAGGAGGTGCTTCAAGTTTGAGGACAGCCTGATTATCATCCAAAGGACTCATAGTCATTTGCAAGGGGATCTGGGGTCAGGTGACCTACCATCAGTGGTTAATATGTGCACTGGACTTCATGAGTAACTCGATGCTTAGTTGCATCTTCTCTGTCTTACAAGTTTGAAAATTCTTTGTTGTTCTTTTTGTCAAATTGTTATTGGTAGTTTGGCTAGAGCAGATGATCACCCCTCTGAGAATGGTCTGCTTGCAGTTTCATCCTACAATAAAAAACAACAACAAAAAAAACACCTGAAGGAGTTTTTTCCTGAACACTCTCTGAAATGTGGTTGCTTAAGTACCAAGATTCTGGTGGCTGATTCTTCAGTCACCAAATGTTGGCGAGATTGCACAAACTATGGAAAAGGCTGAGGGCAGCAAAAGTTGCAGCAATCTACAGTACTGGAACTGAGGTTGACCAGGAGGTGCTGTTCTCCTGCCATTGCCATCAGTCTTTGTTTCAATCTGGGAGACCGATATCATGCCTATGGTCTTGAAGAAAGGACTTGTTGTCTCACAAGATAGGGTGATTGCAAAAATGACAAGGTTGTGACACTGCTGTGTGGGTCAGAAGAGGTGCTCACAGGGAATATTCTTAACAGGACTGAGTTGCAGTTACTCAGAGAGGTTCACATTCAAAAACTCAACTACTGACCACACACTTGAAAGAGCAAATATGATAAATAGACAAAGAGTGATTTTATGCTTGTGGCACTTTACAGTGATGCTTCACACACACACACACACTGATGTCAGGGTGCTGCCATCTAAGGTGCTCAAATGCACACTGGGAGCAACTTGCAAACTGAAGATCTTTGCCAAAGGTCATCAGTGATTTTCCTGTCTGATTGGGATTTGAATCAAGGATCCCTCGTTATAAGTCCACTGCTTTAACCACTTGACCATCACTGCCCAATATAGCAATAAATATCAACAGTGCTTCTTTGCAGCCTGTGTTGATGTTCACAGACCATTTGATTCAGTTGAGCGAGCTGGTTTCTGGGACATCCAGAGAATTCACAGGCTTGTGAACGTGATAAGTGCCTCTGCACAGGTACTGTGAGTGCTGTGTGGAGTGGAAGCACTGAATCTTGGTGTTCAAAAGAGATACATTCTGGATCCTACACACTTCAGTACTTGTATGGATTGAGTGTTGAGTGTAGTTGTAGAAAGCAGAAGCTTTGGTGGCCTTGTTGGACCAGAAACTTTACCTGACCTTGACTTTGGAAATGGTGTGATTTTTGTAGAACCAATAGATACAATGATTGCACCATTTGGGAAGCTGAGTGAGGAACCAGGTTTTCAGTGACTTCTTGGATTCATCCATCAGAAGTGTTTCTGTATGTGGTGAAAGTGTTGAACTTGTCGAAACATTCAATGATCTCAGCAGTGGCGCTCATGTCTCTGGGTCCTTGGCCTTTGAGATCCAAAGGCACCTGGGAAGATCTTATGGAATCATGAGGTTGCTGGACAGAGATGCTGGGTGATGCCAAAATCTTTGCAGGAGAACAAAGACCAAAGTCTTTACATTCCTGATTCAATTCAATTCAATTTATTGAACTTATAGAGCACCAAATCACGACAGCGTCGCCTCAAGGCGCTTCACAAAAAAGAACAACAACAAATTAAACCAAAAGATCAAAGAGCATAATTAAAAGATTAAAAGCATAATAAAAAGTAAAAAAGTAAAAAGCATAAAAAGCATAGTAAAACAATATCAGAACTCTGACTGATGAAGGAGTCCTTCTGGGATATGTTATCTCGGAGGACTCCAGAGGCAGTTGCAAGGTACCGACAGGCCCAAAGGGCATCAGCCTCTGTGGTGTGGGAGGGAAAGCAGTGGGTGTGGGAGAAGTTCAGAACAACCGTGGAGAAGGACTTTCGGTCGGCATCAAAGTGCTTCTGACAGGCCGTGAGGGACCTCAGGAGGGGTAAATGGGGAACCAACGAAGCTGTCTACAGTAAGGATGGGACTCTGTTGACCTCAACTGAGGATGTAATCTGGCACTGGAAGGAACATTTTGAGGAACTCCTGCATCAGACATAAGTGCCCTCTATAGTAGGGATAGAGCTGGAAGCTGATGGAGGATTTTCAAGAGTGTGTGCCAACTACAGGGGCATCACACTACTCAGCCTCCTTGGTAAAGTCTACTCCAGGGTGCTGGAAAGGAGGATTCAGCCGATAGTCAAACCTCTGATTGAAGAGGAACAGTGAGGGTTCCATCCTTGTCGTGGAACAACCGACCAGCTCTTCACTCTCACAAGGATCCTGGAGAGAGCCCGGGCGTATGCTCATCCAGTCTACATGTTTTGTGGACTTGGAGAAGGCATATGAATGGGTACCCCGGGAGATACTGTGGTAGGTGCTGCGGGAGTATGGAGTGAGGGGGTTCCATCTCAGGGCCATCCAATCTCTGTACTCACAAAGCACTGTGTTCGGGTGCTTGGTAAGTTAGTCGGACTTGATTCCGGTGGGGGTTGGTCCCACCAGGGCTGCACCTTGTCACCAATCTTGTTTGTGATATTCATGGACAGGATATTGAGGTGCAGTCGGGGGAGGAGGGTTTCCAGTTTGGTGGGCTCAGAGTCTCATCACTGCTTTTTGCAGATAATGTGGTCCTGTTGGCTTCATCAGCCAGTGACCTCCAACAATCACTGGATCGGTTCACAGCCAAGTGTGAAGCGGCCGGGATGAGGATCAGCAGGAAATTGCCTACTCCGGGTAGGGAATACAGTCTTACCCCAAGTTCAAGTACCTCGGGGTCTTGTTGACAAATGAGGGGACAATGGAGCGTGAGATTGGCCGGAGAATCCGCGCAGCAGGGGTGGTGTTGCATTCATTCTACCATACTGTTGTGACAAAAAGAGAGCTGAGCCAAAAGGTGAAGCTCTCGATCTACTTTTCAATCTTTGTTCCTACTTTCACCTATGGTCATGAGGGTTGGGTCATGACCAAAAGAACTAGATCGCGTGTACAAGCAGCTGAAATGGGCTTTCTTAGAAGGGTGGCTGGTGTCTCCCTTAGGGATAGAGTGAGAAGTTTGCTCTTCCATGGGGAGTTCGGAGTAGAGCCACTGCTCCTTCGCGTTGAAAGGAGGCAGCTGAGGTGGTTCGGGCATCTGGTAAGGATGCCTCCTGGGTGCCTTCCTAGGGAGATGTTCCAGGCACGTCAACCTGGGAGGAGACCCCTGGGGAAGACCCAGGACTAGGTGGAAAGATTATATCTACACACTGGCCTGGGAATGCCTCAGGATCCGCCAGTCAGAGCTGGTCAATGTGGCACAGGAAGTCTGGGGTCCCCTGCTAGAGCTGTTGCCCCGGTGACCCCATCTCGGATAAGCGGTTGAAGATGAGTGAGTGATAAGTGAGTAAAACAATATGTTAATCATATATAAAATAGAAAACAAATGCATCTTCAATCGCGACTTCAAAGTCGACTGCCTCACTAACGCAGGGAGAGCATTCCACAGGACCGGGGCATGATAAGAGAAGGCTCTATTTCCCACAGACTTTGCATTCACCCTAGTGACACAAAGTAAACCTGCGTCCTGTGAACACAAAGCTGGTACATAGGGTTTAAATAGATCAGCCAAATAGGATGGTGCCAGTCTGTGAACAATTTTATAGGCCAGTAGCAGGACGTTAAAATCTGATTTCAGAGACAGGAAGCCAGTGAAGAGATGCCAAAATGGGTGTAATGTGGTCAAACTTTCTGCTTCATGTCAAAAGTCTGGCAGCAACATTTTGAACCAATTGAAGACCACTGATTCTGGACTGTGGCAACCCAGAAAATAAAATGTTGCAGTAATCCAAACTAGAAGAGACAAATGCATGAATCGGGGTCTCAGCATCAGCCATAGAAAGGATGGGACGATTCTTAGCTATATTTCGCAGATGGAAGAAAGCAGTCCTCGTAATATCTCTAATGTAATGGTCAAAGGACAACGTAGGATCAAAAATTACCCCAAGGTTCCTCACCTTGTCCGTGTGATGTATGACACACAAACCCAGGCCAAGGAGTAGCTGGTCAAATTGATGCCGATGTCTCGCTGGACCAAGAACCATCATTTCAGTCTTATCAGAATTTAAGAGTAGGAAGTTACTAGACATCCACCTTCTTACTGATGCATCTTCTAAGGATTTTATGTGAGTGAGATTACCAGCAGTTATTGGCATGTACAATTGAGTATCATCAGCATAACAATGAAAGGCAATCCCAAAACGCCGCAGTATATGCCAAAGAGGTGATATATAAAGGGAGAAAAGCAGGGAGCCAAAGACAGATCCCTGTGGAACCCCAAATTTCATGTCACTAAGGTTAGAGGTAGTGTTATTGTACAAAACACAATGAGAACGACTGGACAGGTATGACGTCAGCCACGCCAGGGCACTTCCAGTAATCCCAAAATGATTCTTCAGCCTATCGAGTAGAATATGATGATCCGTGGTATAAAATGCAGCACTAAGATCTAACAGCACCAGAACTGTAGTGCTGTCCAAATCCATTGCAAGCAGAAGATCATTCACTACTTTAGTGAGAGCTGTCTCTGTGGAATGATATTTTCTAAAAGCAGACTGCCGTGGCTCAAAAAGGTAGTCATGAAACCACTTTTTCCAAAATTTTAGAGCAAAATTATAGATTTGATATTGGCCTATAATTTTTCTTATTAAATTTTTGCCTATTTTTTTCTGCTGACTTCAACGCCAGAGTTGGCAGAGACCACTCGTCATGGGAGGGAGTCCTGGGGAGAAACGGTGTAGGGAACTACAACAGCAATGGGCTACTACTGCTGGAAACCTGCGCTGCACATAGGCTTCTCATCACCAACTCTATCTTTCGCCTACCCAATTGTAACAAGACGTCCTGGATGCACCCACGCTCCAAGCACTGGCATCTGATAGACTACATCATTGTCAGGTAGCAGGACAGGCAGGACATGAGAGTCACAAAGACCATGTGTGGTGCGGATCACCGCCTGCTCATCTCCAAGATGAATATTTGAATTTAGCCTCTCAGGAGACCACAAGGCGTCAAGGTGCCCAAACGACTCAATGTCTCCAGACGTAAGTGCGAAGACATCAAGCAGAAACTGGTTGAGGAGCTCAACAGCAAGTGACAATCACCAAACCCAGACCTACATGCAGATGTCGAGGCAGAATGGGAGAGTCTCCGTGACAATGTCTATGCTGCTGCCTCAGGCCCTGTCACCCGCCAGCACCAGGACTGGTTCGATGACAACAATAACTCCAAGCCCTGCTTGAGGAAAAGCACAGACTTCACAGAGACCTCCTCAGTGATCCTTCCTCTACATCCAAGAAGGAAGCCTTCATTAATACCAGAAGAACTGTTCAGCATTAACTGCACCGCAATCAGGACAAGTGGCTCAGCAAGAAAGCCGACGCGATCTTATGCTGACAAGAAGGATGCAAAGAACGTCTACAGTGCCATCAAGACGGTCTACGGCCCTACATCGTCTGGATCATCCCCCTCCTCAGTGCAGATGGGAACACTGATCACAGACCAGGAGAAGATCCTGGAGTGCTGGGTGGAACACTTCCATGACATCCTCAACCTCCCGTCCAAGTCAACGAGGAAGCCAGGAATCGCCAGGCTGCTGTAGGTCCCCATCAACCATTTGCTCACCAATCCCCCAACCGAAGAAGAAGTGGTCAAAGCCATCAAGCGGCTGTCCAGTGGCAAAGCACCAGGTGCTGACTCGATCCCCGCCAAGATCTTCACCTCTGGCTGCCACCGTCTGACCAAGCCTGACGGAGCTGTTCAAATCTATGTGGCATCAAGAAAAGCTCCCCCAGGAATTCAAGGACACCTCAACAGTCCACCTCTACAAGCTGAAGGGAAATAGGAAAGCATGCAACAACCACCGTGGCATCTCGCTGCTTTCCATTGATGGAAAACTGCTCACCAGAATCCTCCTGAACTGGCTCAACACACATCTTGAGCAAGGCCTGCTACCAGAGAGCCAGTGTGGCTTCAGGAGTGGACGCAGCACTGTGGATATGATCTTTGCTGTGCGGCAACTTCAAGAGAAGTGTCAGGAGCAGAATGTTGGCCTCTACATTACCTTTGTGGATTTGACCAAAGCCTTTGACACCGTCTGCCATAAGGGATTGTGGATGATTCTGGCCAAGTATGGATGCCCCGACAAGTTCATCTCACTGGTCCAGCAGTTCCATAATAGAATGTATGCAAGAGTCCAGGACAACGGAGACTAATCAGAGCCCTTCCCCGTGACCAATGGCATAAAGCAGGGCTGGGTGCTAACCCCTACCTTGTTCAGCATGATGTTCTCTGCCTTGCTCAATGATGCCTTCCGGGATGGTGATATCAGTATTGAATTCAGGTACCGGACTGACGGAAAGCTCTTCAACTTGAGGAGGCTGCAGGCCAAAATGAAAGTACAGGAAGACACTGCCCGTGATCTTCTCTTTGCCGATGACTGTGCATTGAATGCCAGGACACAGTCGGAGATGCAGGATAGCATGGACCTGTTTTTCTCAGCATGTGATGACTTTGGCCTCACAATCTCCACCAAGAAGGCCGCGGTCTTACACCAGCAACCCCCAGGAGCCACCTACATAGAGCCAACTATAATCGTCCATGGACAGAGACTTGCTGTGGCTGACAAGTTTGTCTACCTTGGAAGTACCCCGTCACGCTCTGCCAACATTGACGAGGAAGTGGACTTCAGGATTGCCAGAGCCAGCGCAGTCTTTGGCAGACTCTGTGACCAAGTCTGGGAGCGACGTGGACTGAGCCTGCAAACCAAGCTGAAGGTGTATAGTGCTGTGGTACTTCCTTCCCTACTGTACGCCAGCGAAACATGGACTGTCTATAGTCGCCATGCCAGACAACTGAACGCCTTCCACATGAGATGCCTGAGAACATTGCTCCTCATCAAATTGCAGTGCAAAGTTCCAGACACAGAGGTTCTTGAGTGAGCTCAGATGGAGAGCATTTGCGCCACACTCATGTGCTCCTAGCGTCGATAGGCAGGCCATGTACACCGCATAGAAGACAGCGGCCTCCCAAAGCGTCTATTCCACGGGGAGCTCAAGGAAGGAAGGAGATCTCGTGGTGGACAGTGAAAGCACTATAGGGACACCTCAAAGCGTCCCTGAAGTGCTGTAACATCCCCCCTGAATCCAAGATTGGCTTGGTTAGCCATCTCTGCACACATATTACCTAGTGATGAATGTAAAGAAAAATGGTCATCTTTGCTCGCAAAGGACCAACATCATCATCATAAATTTTTTCAATACACTAGGGTCAAGATTAGATTTGAGTAATGGTTTAATCACTGCAGATTTGAAACATTTAGGAACAGATCCAGAAGTTAATGAGATATTAATCATTTCCAGCACAGTCGGCCCAAGAGAGGGCCACAGGTCCTTAAACAGTTTTGTTGTTATAGGATCAAGTAAGCAGGTTATGCTTTTTGTAGACATTACGAGTTTTGTCAGCATGCCTAGTGAGATACTATCAAATTCTGTAAATCTGGGTAATACCTCAGTAATGGCACCCACCTCAATAGCAGAGTGTAGTGGCTGGGTTAAAGCATGCTGGGATATTTTTAACTTAATGTCTTCTATTTTCTTCTAGAAATTATCCAAGATGTAACTTATACCCCCATCACATATAGCCGGAATCACGCAGAGTGGTGTCAGACTTATAAAATGGCACACATCCGAAAGGTGTCGGATTTCAGTTCCACGGTACTTAGTGAGACCTTATTTAGTGAGACTCAGATGAGGTGGATCACTGACACTGTGAGGGAACATCAGACACCACATTTAGTCCATGTGGTGAATTTCTCTGGACATGATCCAGGACACAGGTGTCTCAGTGTTGAGGAGACTGCAGAAGTTCGAGGACATGCTAGCGCTTCACCTGGATTTGACATATAAATGGTTCCTTTGTAGAGGTGAGGATGGTCCAGTTGACTGATGTACAGGACCTAAGGTGGTTCTGTTTTGTGGTTGATGCAGTGGTGTGTGGCACATGATCCCATGAATATTCAAATCAGGTGACTGTTGCTGTGGTGATCATGAGTCCAACTGAGACTGCCTGTGTGTCACATGTGGTTAGTCTTGGGCACTGGATCTTGGAGATATGATACAGTAGAAAATATTTAAGCGGCTGTGTTACTCACTGATGCTTTCTTTGTATTGTCAAAATGCTTCATTGTTGAAGTGTTTCTTGCTGGTCTTGAGAACATAACACTGGGTTACCGTCCCGGTGTCCTGTGGCCTCCTGTCTGGTACAGCTGTCTTTGGTGTGATTTGACTTAAATGTTTTTGGAAGCTGATTTTTCATACATGGGTCCACCTGTGGTGGCGCTCTGAGACTGAAAAGAGTCCTGTTTGTCTTTTGACAGAAAGGAAATGGAGCTGGTTCACCTTCAGACTAAAGTGGAGGAGGAGCAAAGTGTGGTGGCTCAGCTTCAGAAGAAGATCAAGGAGCTTCAGGTGGTTCACAACCTGGTTCAGCACTCAGGTCCAGACTTGGTTCTGCAGTTTAGTAACCTGTGGGCCTTCTGTTAGACTCGTATGGAGGAGCTGGAGGAGGCGTTGGAGGCGGAGCGGCTGTGGCGAACCAAAGCTGAGCGCCAGCGGAATGACATCGCCCGTGAGCTGGAGGAGCTGAGCGAGAAGCTGGAGGAAGTGGGCGGAGCCTCAGCAGCTCAGATTGCCCTGAACAGGTCATTACATTTATTAATTAATGGACCCATTTTGGGAAAATCCCACAAAACTCTCATATATTCACATTTTGTTGTGAAATGACATTTTTTTAATAAGATCTGGACATGTTCATGAAAGCATAGCTTATTTTTAAAGTGCTTTTTCCTCTTCACATGGCTCCAAACATTTCTACATATAATACATCCATGTTTTTTACACTCCGAGTCCAGGGGCTTATCGATCCTGTGTCCCGTGGGTTCCTGTGTCCCGTAGGTTCCTGTGTCCCGTGGGATCCTCTGTCCCGTGGGATCCTCTGTCCTGTGGGCATTTTCTGTTAATTTTTGGAACCTGTACTGTTTAGATTCAGTGGGTCAGAAAAGTTTGGTTCCATTTTTTCTGATCATTATTAGTGTCTGTTTTAATGCATGGAAGATGGCCACCCCAAATCAGTTGTTTTGCACTTAACAAATACTGACATTCACTGAGTAAAACAAAAAGTGTACCCATATGACCGATTGATCTCCATTTATGATATCAGTCTTATACAACATTCTGGGCTGGTTTTGGAATTTTAAAAAAGGTGGAAGGGGCTGTGGTGGGTGGGATGGAGTTGGGGATGGGTCAGAAACAACAGGAGTCAAAAGGAATTTTGTTGATTTTCTGTTTGTGTTGCATTAACAAATCTTAAGTTCCATTCTGTCGTACTGGAGTGGACCACACTATAGAAGACATCAATGGAATGATGAAGGATAATGGTGGTCGGAGTGGTGTTACACTCAAACAACATTCTTATTGGCAGCTCCTGAAATGGCTCGTCTCAATGAAGAAGTCACCAGTCATCTCACATGGAGAAACTCAAAGACATTCTTGTTGAATATAATCCATTTGATCAGGACAGTGACTCACTTATAAATAGGATTAGTAGAGCTGTGATGCCAGAGAACATCAAACAGGACATCCTGAAGGCTGCTGCATACGGAAAGCAAAGTTATATGGACTTTGTTGAGAAGCGTGTGTTGGGTACAACTAGCCTACAGGAGAAGATGACTAAACTGAAGTTTCTGAGCTGGAAAACTGCTTGCAAAACTGTGAAAGTAAACTTGCCTTCAGGTGTAGTGGAGTTGATTTGTCACTCTTCTCTCTCGATGGGTCTGTCTTTAAATGCTTGGACAAGAGCAATTTAATGACTGTCCTCGAGTCATTCCCAAAAGCAAGTGGAGATGCAAATGGTGTTGAAGCCTTCACAGAAGAGCAAGGTGCTGGAGACTCTGTCTTCAAAGCCTTGATCACTGATGGCAGTTGTCCAGGAACTATCAGCACTTTGTGTGAAAATTAGTGAAGAGTTCACAGACCACTTCATACGAACAATAACTCACAGAGCCCAGAACCACAACGCAGTACACCTTGTGTTTGACAGATACAACGAACCACATTCTCTGAAGCGAATGACCCAAGATATGTGACATGGCAAGACTTCTGGTGTCTACTGTTATGATGTGACAGACTAGACACAAATCAAAGGTCCGCTGAAGAAATTTCTGAGCAACAACAAGACAAAGGACAAGTTGACAGTGTATCTTGTGAAAAAAAAAATGCTTGCTACATTTGTCACAGGTGACAAACATATGGTTGTCTCTACCAAAGATGGAGCTCAGTCACATTTTATTGACACAGACCCACTGTGTAGCAGTCATGAAGAGGCGGCCACTGAACTGCTCTTGCATGCTTCCTACACATCCAGTGTAGGCCATACAGCGCACATCTGGCCCTCAGAAGGCAACCCCAGCTTGGAGATGGTGCATACATGATTGTTGGAATGGGCAATAAGGAACATGTTCCTCTCAAACCAGTATTCACTGCACTTGGGCCAAAGTTGGCAGAGAGCCTGCCAGGGTTCCATTCCTTCACGGGAACCAATTCTACTGAAAAATTTGCTAGAAAGGGAAAGTTACCTGCTGGAATACATTGCTTAAAATGAAACCACATGTCATCGAAGCCTTCAAACCTCTGATGGCACAAACCTTATCCACCTGGTACAAATGAAAACAATGCTGATAAGGTACTGTGGCATTTATTAAAAACCAAAGTCAAGCAGAAGCTGAAAAACTTCCTTTGACATGTTCTACTTTGAAGTGTAGAACACACTTCCAGGCAGTGTGCACACTTCCAGGCAGCAGTGTGGTGAAATCCAAAACTACCTTCTCCACAGGATTATGGTTGGAACTTGGAAGACGGGTGTTTCATGCCTGGACCTCCCGTACCTGCAGCCACTGTAGAACTTGTTAAGTGTGGATGTGGTGCAAGCAAGTGAACCACATCATCATGCTGCTGTCGAAAGAAAAAACTTCAGGTGCACTGAGTTTTGTGATTGTGGACACTGAAATGATGCAAATCCCATATGAAGTGCATGCGTATGTGCATTTGTGCGTGCGTGTGTGTGCACATTCGTGTGTGTGTGTGTGAGTATGTGTGTGCGCGTTTGTGCGTGCATGCATTTGTGCGTGCGTGTGTGTGTGTGTGCATTTGTGCGTACGTGTGTGTGCACATTTGTGCGTGCGTGTGCATTTGTGATTTGTGTGTACACGTGTGTGCCTGTGTGTGTGCGTTTGTGCATGCGTGTGTGTGAATGTGTGTTAATGCACTTGGTTTCAGTGCAGAAGGTTCCCAGTTCAAATCCCACCTCTGCCAGATTTCTCTATGTAATGTGGACTTGCGTCAGGAAGGGCATTTGGCGTAAAATTTGTGCCAATTCAACATGCAGATCCACCTTGGATTTGCTGTGGCGACCCCGAGTGCAAACAAGGGAGCAGCCGATGGGACTTACTTAATAAAAGTTCCTATTTCTTTACTTTAGCACTTCTGTTTTATTGGATGAAGCTCATCATAAGCATTGGTTTGACATATTCAGGATAATTCAATAAACAGCATTTTCAAAATAATGCGTCAAAAGTAGATTTTGGCACCAAATTTGTGATTTACTGAAAGTTGTTCTAAAACTCGCAAAAAATACAACCACCACTTTTTCTGTTCTACAGAATGTACAAATTACGTTAAAAATAATTTCCTAGAATTAACATTCCATTCGAACTGAATTACGTCTGCCCCTGCACTATCCAGGAGAAAAACCAGACCAGCTGTTCTGGTTCCTGAACTGTTTCCCTTATCTGTGGAACCGAACAGTAGAAAAGCACTAACAGACTGTCAATTGCATGATGCGAACAGGAAGAGGGAGGCCGACTTTCTGAAGATGCAACGAGAGCTGGATGAGGCGGGTCATCATCACAAAGAAACAGCAACCACGCTGAGGAAGAAGCACTCGGACACGGTCACGGAACTGAGTGAGCAGATGGACACGCTGCAGAGAACCAAGCAGAAACTGGAAAAGGAGAAGATGGAGTTCCAGCTGGAGGCCGATGACCTGGCTTCCAATGTGGAACAGCTGTCCAGGTCCAAGGTACAACAGCGCCCCCACCTGACACCTCTGTCCAATCTGCATGTTAGTTTTGGTTTTTGAAGCTCCACAGTTTGCCAACAGATTTAACACGGATGGAAATAGGAATAAGTACAAATATTTTCACTGTCACATATTTCGCAATCATGTGTGAATGTTTTCAGATGTTCCGACGTTTGACAGGAAATTCGTAGTTTTGAGAAAACCATGGAAACTAAATATTTACACAGAAATTAATCTCTAATTTTACAGAAAGAAGTTTTAATGTTTTCAAAACAATAGTTAGACTGCTATATTTTGCAGAGGTTAGATGAAGTTACTGTCAAGTCATTCTGAAGTCATCAATCTGTAAGTCCGAAGTCAAGTCTCAAGTCATCTTGCAAACAATTGGTGGTCATTATGACTTGAGACTTGACTTGGGACTTGCTGATTGATGACGAGAGTGACTTGATGGTGACTTCATCCCAGCTCTAGTATTTTGGCAATAACATTTTAATCTTCTTCTTCTTCTTCTTCTTTTGGCTGCTCCCATTAGGGGGTGCCACAGCAGATCAATCATCTCCATCTCACCCTGTCCTCTGTGTCTTCCTCTGTCTCACCAACCACCTGCATGTCCTCCCTCAGCACATCCATAAACCTCCTCTTTGTCCTCCCTCTTCTCCTCGTGCCTGGTGGCTCCATCCTCAGCATCCTTCTCCCTATATACCCTGGGTCCCTCCTTTGTGTAACGCACCAGCTGGGTGTGCGTAGTGGGGCGAATAACTACACTACTCAGGACGGCCGAGAATGCAGATGGGTCTTAGCCCCTGTCCCCGACTCGATTAGCTTTCCCAATACCCCGTGTCAGCCTAGCAGGCGGCATAAGTTGGGCCCAGGATTTAATGTGGATCACGGTGGCTACCTGGGTGGGTGTGATGTGTAATAGTGAGGTTCGGCAACCTACCTTACCTGCCCCAACTGATGCAACCCCACAGCGGCAAGGGAAGCCCCCCCACTCCGGAGTAGAAACCTGATTGAGCCAAAAACTCAATAATGTCACTGTAACAATACTTCGGAGCAATTGGCCATATGATTTATTTACATGAATAAAGAAAGTAAATGGCTGGTCGCAGGGTTGCAAGAAAACAAAAACACACCAAAAAAAATGAATCTCAGATACCTTCAAAAGTAAAATAAAAAAAAAAATAAATAAAATAAAATAAATACTCTTCAGAGACAATTCTCACTGGAAGAAATCATATATGAGTCACTTCTCAACACACTATGCAATGACCTTCCAGCCAATAGACTCTCCCTCAGAATCTGAACAATTTCCTTAACAGAAATACCAAGCAAAGTGCGGTGACCAGGTAACACTATACAAGGTAATGTCTTCGACGTCCTCAATTTACACACAAGTTAGTTCAGCTATACAGAAACAGAATGAGTACCGTAAATCCGTGGATATCTCGGTGATCAGGAGCCTGGCGGTGAAAAGGAGTCACTGGTTGGCAGGGGATAATGGCTTCACCTCATACCGACAGACGATGGACCACGCGTCTGGCTTTATCCTACGTTCACAGACCCCACGACACGGCTTCTCGTTCGGAAGGGCTCTAAATGTGCAGTCGCAATGTGGATGCAACCACCTTCTTCCGATACTCCTGTGGGGGATGACGTAGCGCTCAAGCGAGCCTTGCTCGCCTCACCGGACCGGCACAGCGGCACCACGGACCCCGCCCTTTCTTCTCTTTTTCTCCCTCTTTGGCTAGCGTGTCGGGCCCTCTCGTCTTCCCGCGCCTCCGTCTTCTCCCTCGGTACTGGCGTGACGTAACCCTGGGTCCCGCTCTTTTCTCCCTCTTTGGCTAGCGTGTCGGGCCCTCTCGTCTTCACTTGCCCAGCGTGGGCAGGCAGTGATGCTTTTCCTGACTTGACGTTTAGGCGACTTCCTTCAGCCTGCTGCAGACGATCCGTACCCACGCAAATGGCAGAAACGACACCAGCGCCACCGTTAGCACGGCGTTTAGAACCACACAGCAGCAGCTTCCCAATGGCCTCTCAGCACCAACAAGCTCACAACGTCCGTAAACATGGGCCAGCGGCAGGAAAGTCCTTCCTCCTGTGATGAGCCCCGCAGCTCCTGTGTGTAGAACTTTTTTCTTTTTTTTTTCGCTCCGTCTCACCACACCTGCCTCTTACACCGTCCGTGAGAGACTGTCCTTCTCCCACACTAAACGCACGCGTCCCCTCCGGTTTCTTTTTCTACCAAAATAAAAGCCCCAATAAAAGGGAGGCGCTGTAATTCAAATTGAGTCCTTTTCTGGCCCTCCGCCACATTTGCACATGTCCAAACCATCTCAAGCTCACCTCTCTGGCTTTGTCTCAAAACTGTTCCACCTCTGATATGTTAATTCATAATCCTGTCCATTCTCATCACTCCCAAAGAGAATCACAACATCTTCACCTCTGCCTCCTGTGTTTTTGTTAGTGTCACTGTCTCCAAGCTGTCCAACATAGCTGGTCTCACTACTGTCTTGTAGACTTTCTCCTTCACTCTTGCTGATATTCTTTGTTTACAAATCACTCCTGACACTTTTCTTCACCCACTCCACCATGCCTGCACTCTCTTCTTCACCTCTCTACCACACTCTCCATTACTTTGGACAGTTGACCCCAAGTATTTAAACTCATCTACTTTCACTACTCTGTCTGTCATTCCTACTGCCATCTCTCCTAGACATTTCCATGCCGCCACTGGAATGTCATCTGGACCAATTGCCTTTCCACTCTTCATCCTTTAATAGCTGCCCTCACTTCATCCTTATTCATCTCTTGCACTTCCTGATTTACTATCCTCCACATCATCCAGACTTTTCTCTATGTCATTTTCATCAGCTCTGCAAAATATTCCTTCCAACTTCTCAACATACTCTCCTCACTTTTCAGCACATTATCATGTGCATTTTTTACGACCCTACCCTGCTGCACATCCTTTCCAGCTCTGTCCCTTTGTCTAGCCAATCAGTAGAAGTCCTTTTCTCCTTCCTTAGTATTAAACTTCTTGTACACCTCGCTAAATGCTTTTTCCTTAGTTTTTGCGACTTCTCTTTCCACCTTATACCACATCTCCTTGTACTCCTGTCTACTTTCTTCACCTCTCAGACTATCCCAAAACTTTTTCACCAACCTCTTTCTCCTTATGCTTTCCTGGACCTCTTCGTTCCACCAGTCTTCTTGTCTTCCTTCCTCTGTCCAGATGTCACACAAAGTACCTTCCTAACTGTCTCCCTCACCACATCTGCAGTACTATTCCAGCTGTCCAAAATTGCTTCCCCTCCATCCAGTGGCTCTCTCACCTGCTCACTGAATTATTCAGCTTCCACCATCTGATCCTTTGTTGAGCTCTCTCTCTTCTTCTTCTTCACCTCTAATGTCATCCTACAAACCACCATACTATGTTGTCTGGCTACACTCTCTCCTGCCATTTCTTTTAGTTTGCATCTCAAACACAGAATGTAGTCCACCTGTGTGCACCTTCCTCCACTCTTATATGTCACCCTGTGCTCCTCCCTTTTCTTAAAATAGGTGTTCACCACAGCCATTTCCATCCTTTTTGGAAAATCAACTCCCATCTGTCCTTCCACATTCTTGTCCTTGATACCATACTTGAACCATATATTGAGCTTCCTCCCACACCCAAAGATATGCACGTTAGGTAGATTGGAAACTTTAACTTGTCCATAGGTGTGCGTTTGGGTGTAAATGTGTTTGTTTGTATGTGGCCCTGTGACAGACTGGTGTCCTGTCCAGGGTGAACCCTGCCTTATGCCCTATGACTACTGGAATAGGCTCCAGCTCTGCGCAACCCAATCTTGGATAAGTGGTTGAAGATGAGTGTGTGTGAGTGTGTATTGAAAATGGATGGATGGATTTCCCAAAGTTCACGACCATAGGTGAGGACAGGAGTGTAAATCAACTGGTAAACTGAGAGCATCGCCTTCTGGCTCAGCTCCTTCTTCACCATGACAGTCCGGTACAGTGTCTGCAAAACATCAGAGGCCGCCCCAATCAGTCTATCAATATCATGCTCCAAGGTACTCCCATTCGTGAGCAGGACCATAAGATACTTAAACTCCTCCACTTGGGGCAGTAACTTTCCCCAACCCAGAGGAGACAGTCCACCCTTTTCTGACAGAGGACCATGGTCTTAAATTTGGAGGTGCTGATTCTCATCACAATTACTTCGCACTTGGCCTCAAATCTGCTCAGTGCACATCGGAGGTCACCACCTTTTGAAGCCAACAGAACAACATCATCTGCATAAAGCAGAGATGCAACTCTGAGGCCACCAAACTGGACATCCTCCGGTCCCTGACCGCACCTTGAAATCTCATACATGAACATCACGAATAGCATTGGTGACAAGGGGCAGCCCTGGTGGAGCCCAAGACCCACTGGAAACAGGTCCAATGCAATGAAAGAATCCAGACACAGTTCCTATGTTGGTCATATAGAGATTGGATCACACATTGCAGTGAATCCGGTACCCCATACTTCCACAGCACCCCCCACAGGATACCCTGAGAGACCCGGTCATATACCATTTCTAAATCCACAAAACACATGTAGACTGATTGGTCATAGTCCTAACACCCCTCTAATATCCTTGCAAGAGTAAAGGGTACACAGTTGCACAACCAGGATGGAACCCACGTTGCTCCTCCACAATCTGAAGTTCAACTAATGGTCTAAGTCTCCTCTCTAGTACGCTGGCATTGGCTTTCCCAGAGAGGCTGAGAAGTGTGATTCCTCTATAACTGGAACACACTCTCCAGTCCCTTTTTAAGGATGGGAACCACCACCCCAGTTTTCCAGTCCAGAGGTGTGTCTCCTCACCTGATACCAGTGTGCCAAGGGTGGCCCTATCAGAAGTTAATGGTCCAGACAACACAGCTTTGAGGATCACTGGAGCTTGCAGACCCCTCCACCACATTAAGGTGGCGATCCAGCGATGGAAAGTTTCAGCAATTTTCTAAATTTAGCAGCATGTTGTGAATCTGGCATGGCACACTTGTATGAGCCCACTGTACTAAGAAAAAAGTGCATTTATGAAAATGTTTTTCGATGAGGTCCAAAAAAGTTCATCATCTCAAATCTTCAAACTTCAAAAATACAGAGATGATATTTACAGAATCAATGAAATCTGTGTGCGTTTGAAGATCATTTATTTTAATATCCTGGTTTTTGAATAAACTGCTTCACTGACAGGCCCACTGATGGCATGATGGATGGATGCCAGCCCTGCACCCCACGGCACTGGATGACCCCCTGCGTGTGGCTTAAATGCTTGCATGGTCATCTCAAAAATTGCATCTTTTTTTTTTTTTTTTTTGCTTTGATTTCCTGTTTTCTGTTTCTTAAGCTTTGTAAAACTTTGAAAAACCTTGTAACTGTTAGAATGGCCTAAGCAGTGGGTCACCCTTCTGAGTGTGGTCTGTTTAAGGTTTCTTCCTCAATATCATCTGAGGGAGTTTTTTACTGACCATTGTCATCTGTGTTCTTACTCTGGGGGTTGGCGAGGTTAGATCTTACTTGTGTTAAGCATCCTGAGGCAGCTTTGTTGTGATTTGGCGCTATATAAAATGTAATAAATTGAAATTGAAATGAAACTTTAGGCAGCACAGTGTCTTAGTGGTTAGCACAGTTGCTTCACAGCAAGAAGGTCATGGTTTCAATTCCCACCTGTGGCCTTTCTTTGTGGAGTTTGCATGTTCTCCCCGTGTTTGTGTGGGTTCCCTCCGGCTTCCTCCCACATCCAAAGACATGCAGGTTAGAAACTTTAAATTGTCCAAAGGTGTGAATGTGTTTGTTTGTCTGTACATGTCCCTGTGACAGACTGGTGTCCTGTCCAGGGTGAACCCCGCCTCACACCCTATGACTGCTGGGATTGGCTCCAGCCCCCTTCCCCATGACCCTTAGCTGGAGTAAGCGGGTACAGAAAATGGATGGTTACTCTTTGATTCATATCATCTACATCTGAATGTGACTTGTTTCTGCTAATAAGTCAGAACAAACTTTATTCTAAATAAAATGAAAATTTTTTTTTTATTAAAATCAAATACTCTGACATCAAAGTTTCCACTATAGTGCAATTTTTACTCAAAAATATTCCATGTGTGTGTGTTTACAGGGTACAGTGGACAAGATGTGTCGGGTTTTTGAGGATCAGCTGAATGAGACTCGGGTCAGAGCCGAGGAGCTGCAGAGACAGCTGACTGAAGTTTCTGCTCACAAAGCACGAGCACTCACTGAGACCGGTACACACCACAACAACTGTCAACAACAACAACTAGAACACAACTCACAGTGTGCCCATGTCTGCTGAGGCCAGTGTGTCCTGAATGTGCGTGTCGATCAGCATCATGAACTGATGGTTTGGGGTCTGAAGCTCTACGTGTGTTCAAATATACATGCTGATTTACCAGCAGTGCACACTGTTTATTCCATCCTTCCAATACACAAACTACTGCATGGTATGCATTTGACACCTCTGCCATCATACTCATGCAATGTGGAGTGTGTCCACCCAGATACACAAAACTGTGATTGACAGACAGACAGACACGGACAGATAGATAGATAGATAGAAAGTTTATTGATCCCGAAGGAAATTGTGAGGCGGTCTGTCGCTCTAATTCACACAAGTAAAAACACACATGTTAAAAGTACAAGGTCTGTTAGAAAAGTATCCACCCTTTTTATTTTTTTCAAAAACCATATGGATTTGAATCAAGTGTGATTGCATCAGACAAGCTTGAACCTTCGTGCACATGCGTGAGTTTTTTCACGCCTGTCGGTTGCGTCATTCGCCTGTGAGCAGGCTTTGTGTGAGCACTGGTCCACACCTCTCGTCATTTTTTTATTGCGAATAAATGTCTGAACGATTTGGAGCTTTGCTGCATCAATTTTTTTTCCAGAAACTGTGAGAGACCTCCAGGTGGACACCGTTCAGAAAATTAATATGGCTTTCAGGGACGATTTTATGGGAATTATACAGATTAAGGAGTGTTACTGCTGCTTTAAGGGCGGCCCACAACTGCTGAGAGCGCAGCGCGCTCCCAGCGCCGATCGACATGCTCAGACCCCGCTGAAACAACCAGATCATTTCCAATGTGAAGGCTTTGTTGATCCGGGACCTCGTCTGACTTTCACAAAAAGGGAGAAGTTGTGGACATCAGCACTTTTTCGGCACATTCCACTGTTACAGGAGTTTTTTTCATGGAAAGAAAAGCGGAGGGACACGCCACAGAGCCGTTCATTACGCAGGACAAAATCACCTCGGTGTTGGTCTCACAGGACGGCTTAAAGGTGGATTTCAGATGGATTCCGGTTGCTTTTCAGTCGTGTGATTATCCGATTGTGATTGTGTATGAGCTGGACCTGCCCCAACATGTCCTGGAAGGTTTCATCACGGCGTTGCTTTGCGCCATGCAGCTCCACCGCGACGCGCGGAATTCCTCCGCACGTCTGTCTCAATGTGCCGAAAAAATGCTGATTTCCACGTCTTTTCACAATTCCTGTGCTAGTCAGACGACATACCGGATCAAGACAGCGTCCAGTTTAGAAATGAATGGCACATTCCACTGTTACAGGAGTTTTTGTCATGGAAAGAGGAGCGGAGGGACGCGCCACAGAGCCGTTCAGTACGCGGGACAAAACCACCTCGGTGTTGGTCTCACAGGACGGCTTAAAGGTGGATTTCAGATGGATTCCGGTTGCTTTTCAGTCGTGTGATTATCCGATTGTGATTGTGCATGAGCTGGACCTGCCCCAACATGTCCTGGAAGGCTTCATCACGGCGTTGCTTTGCAGCTCCACTGCGCGTCGCGGTGGAGCTGCTCCTCTTTCCATGACAAAAACTTCTGTAACAGTGGAATGTGCCGTTCATTTCTAAACTGGACGCTGTCTTGATCCGGTATGTCGTCTGACTAGCACAGGAATTGTGAAAAGACGTGAACATCAGCATTTTTTCGGCACATTGAGACAGACGTGCAGAGGAGTTCCACGCGTCGCGGTGGAGCTGCATGGCGCAAAGCAACGCCGTGATGAAGCCTTCCAGGACATGTTGGGGCAGGTCCAGCTCATGCACAATCACAATCAGATAATCACACGACTGAAAAGCAACCGACAGCCGTCTGAAATCCACCTGAAAGCCATCCTGTGAGACCAACACCGAGGTGGTTTTGTCCCGCGTAATGAACGGCTCCGTGGCACGTCCCTCCACTTTTCTTTCCATGAAAAAAACTCCTGTAACAGTGGAATGTGCCGAAAAAGTGCTGATGTCCACGACTTCTGCCTTTTTGTGAAACTCAGACGAGGTCCCGGATAAACAAAGCTTTCACGTTGGAAATTATCTGGTTGTTTCAGCGGGGTCTGAGCATGTCGGCGCTGGGAGCGCGCCACGCTCTCAGCAGTTGTGGGCCGTCCTTAAAGCGGCAGTAACACTCCTTAATCTGTATAATCCCCATAAAATCGTCCCTGAAAGCCATATTAATTTTCCGAACGGTGTCCACCTGGAGGTCTCTCACAGTTTCTGGAAAAAAATTGATGCAGCAAAGCTCCAAATCGTTCAGACATTTATTCGCAATAAAAAAACGACGAGAGATGTGGACCAGTGCTCACACAAAGCCTGCTCACAGGCGAATGACGCAACCAACAGGCGTGAAAAAACTCACGCATGCGCACGAAGGTTCCAGCTTGTCTGATGCAATCACACGTGATTCAAATCCATATGGTTTTTGAAAAAAAATAAAAAGGTCGGATACTTTTCTAACAGACCTCGTACATATAAAAAGTAGTAATAAGTAATACAACACTAAGAAAATCAGAGACTAGGTCCAGAACATTTCCGGCTCATTTCTCCTACTCCTGCCTGAAGTGGCTGCATTATACATTCTGATGGCGTGAGAGACAAAAAAGTTCTTCCATCTCTCAGTGGAACACCTCAGTGAGAGACAGACTCTGGAGCTCACAGACCTGCTGGTCTCCAGAGAAGAAAAATTCTGCAGGTGCTGAACATGTAAATCGGTGAGGTTTGCACATACAGTGTAATTTATCAAGGTATAATGGACTATTTTTAAGTCTGTGATGGAGTCTGTGGTGAAGGTGTCAGAGAGGAGGATGTTGAGGAAACTGCTCAGCATCCTGGACAACACCTCCCACCCCATGCATGCCACACTGACATCCTGTCAGAGCACCTTCAGCCACAGACTGAGACCACCGAGGTGCACCACAGAACGCCCCAGGAGGTCTTTCCTACCCGTGGCAATCAGACTGTATAAACCCCCCCCGCAGGATGAATACATAATGAACAGAGTTATTCAGAGTTATTCAGTTACTCAGAGTTGTGTGCAATATTATTGAACATCTTGTGCAAATGTCTTCCAGTCATTTCATATAAATTTGTTGTACTTATTAAAAAAAAAACATTGTTCACTGTTCACTGTTTCTGTACTCTGGCAAAATAATTTCCTTCAGGATAAATAAAGTTGATCTTATCTTAACGAAACTCCTGCACAGCACCAGCAGTCAGCACCACAGTCTGTGGTCAGAACCATGGACACCTCCGTGGAGACAGACACAAATAACTCTCATTCTATATCATGTCCTATATGATTGTGCATCAGTGAAGAGAAAATATTTACATCATGCACCCTATCATCATTATTAAGACGGTGGAAACACGGCCAGACGGGGCAGGACGGCTTCAACAGCACCGAGGATGAGGACCTGGACGTGTTTACAGACACTGTACTGTGTTACATTAACAACTGTGCAGATACGCTCACAGTTAGCAACCCTGGATGACCAGGGAGGTGAAGCAGCTGCTGAAGGAGAGAAACTCCACCTTCAGAGCTGGTGATAGGGCTCTCTACAGCACAGCCCGCACCAACCTGAAGAGAGGCATCAGGAAGACAAAGGAGGACTTCAGGAGGAGGATCCACAACCACCTGCACACCAACATGGATGGAGGTCCAGCACCTCATCAACTACAAGCCTGGCATCAGAGCTGCTGAAGGTGACGGCGTGTTGGCAGAACAGTTAAATCTGTTCTTTGCTCGCTTCGAGACTGCGACACCAGGGGCAGCCACATCACAGCTGAAAGTAACTTCACGGTGCAGGAGCACGAGGTGAGGCGCATGCTGAGGGGTGTCAATCCACCCAACGGCATCTCCAGACAGGTGCTGAAAGACTGTGCAGACCAGCTTGCTAGGATTGTCACCAAAATCTTCAAGTGTTCCCTGATAGTCTGCTGTCCCGTCATGCCTGAAGACCTCCACCATAGTCTCTCTAGCCAAGAAATCCCCCATAACCAGCCTGTTGCACTCACACCAGTGGTCATGAAGTTGTGACGTAGAGCAGTGATTGCTTGGGGGGGACGTAATTTATGGCCCCTTCATACATAGTACGAATAAATACAACTCAGGGCGACTCACGGCGAAACAGCTCGTATTAACGAACCACGAAAACATTGTGCCGAGGGGCAGATGTGCACGATCCCGGTGATTGACATATTGTTTACTGTGCTTTTTATTCTTTTTCTTTTTAACTTTTTTATTATGCTTTTAATCTTTTAATCATGTTCTTTGAACTTTTGATTTAATTTGTTTTTGGTTTTTATTGCTGAGTTGTTTTCTGTGAAGCGCCTTGAGGCGATGCTGTCGTGATTTGGCACTCTATAAGTTCAATAAATTGAATTGAATTGAAAGACATGGGGGAGGTGCGCTGTCTCCGACTGCTGCAGCCCGGCGCAAAGGCGAAAGATGTTTTATATATTTCCACATGAGGACAGCAGGCAGAGACACCGCCTCACAGAGGAATGTCCTAAGTTCATGTCCTTCCAAACACGGAACATGTCCTCCAGATGGGACGTCCAGGAACAGAGATCTTTACAGCCGCATTTTCGTTATTTGTTATGTAATTGCGTATGTAGGTATTGGTCATAATTATTTATATAACTGTCCTGGTGGTGATTTCTGTGTTTGTAATGTGTGCACTGAGCTGTCATCCAGCTGTCAGTGTGCTGTGATCAGCTGACAGTTCCCTCCCCGTGCTGTGTGTGATCAGACCTCGCTGTCTGGCCCCCATGTGATCAAATCTGTACATACATACGAGGTCTGTTAGAAAAGAATCCGACCTTTTAATTTTTTGCAAAAACTATATGGATTTGAATCGTGTGCTTGCATCAGCCAAGCTTGAACCTTTGTGCGCATGCGCAAGTTTTTTCATGCCTGTCGGTTGCGTCATTCTCCTGTGAGCACGCCTTGTGGGAGGAGGATTTTCAATGTCAGGAAATTGGCTGAGCGACTGCCGCTTTACTGCATCAAAATTTTTTCAGAAACTGTGAGAGACAGCCAGGTGGAAACCATTTGGAAAATTCAGATGGCTTTCGGTGAAGGAAACTCATCTCGGCCGCTTGTACTCGTGATCTCGTTCTTTCGGTCATGAGCCAAATCTCATGACCATAGGTGAGGATCGGAACGTAGATCGATCGGTAAATCGCAAGCTGTGCCCCCCTACTCAAATCAAATCAAATCAAATCAATTTTATTTATATAGCGCCAAATCACAACAAACAGTTGCCCCAAGGCGCTTTATATTGTAAGGCAAAGCCATACAATAATTACGGAAAAACCCCAACGGTCAAAACGACCCCCTGTGAGCAAGCACTTGGCGACAGTGGGAAGGAAAACTCCCTTTTAACAGGAAGAAACCTCCAGCAGAACCAGGCTCAGGGAGGGGCAGTCTTCTGCTGGGACTGGTTGGGGCTGAGGGAGAGAGCCAGGAAAAAGCTCAGCTCTCTCTTGTTGCGTGAGTTTTTTCATGCCTGTCGGTGACGTCATTCACCTGTGAGCACGCCTTGTGGAAGAAGTGGTCCAGCCCCCTCATCGGATTTTCATTGTCTGAGAAGTTGCTGAGAGACTGGCGCTGTGCTTGATCAAAATTTTTTCAAAAACTGTGAGGCATATCCAAGTGGATACCATTCGAGAAATTCAGCTGGTTTTCAGTGAAAATTTTAACGGCTGATGAGAGATTTTGAATTGTTTCTATCGCTGTAAGGACATCCCACGGAGCGGGACGTCGCGCAGCGCTCCGAGGCGACATTGTTATCCTGTTTCAAGCTGAAAACCTCCAAATGTAAGCCTCTGTTGACCCAGGACGTCGTGAGAGAAGAGAGAACTTTCAGAAGAGGTCGGAATCAGCAGTTTATCCGGACATTCCACTGTTAAAGGAGATTTTTTTAATGAAAGATGTGCGGACGGATTGGCGCATCGGCTCGCAGAGGTGTTTTTCCTGTGGCGGGCACGCACGTCTTTCATTAAAAATATCTGCCCGCCACAGGAAAAACACCTCTGTTGGAAGCCTTAAGGACAAGTTGGAACCTGCCCTGCTGTTAAACAATTTCTCATATACTCACTCCACTGAAAGCCACCAAAAGCCGCCTGGATTTTACAAATGGTTATCAACACGGAAGTGTTTTTCCTGTGGCGGGCGTGCCGCGCCGGCTGTGAGCCGATGCGCCAATCCGTCCGCACATCTTTCATTAAAAAAATCTCCTTTAACAGTGGAATGTCCGGATAAATTGCTGATTCCGACCTCTTCTGAAAGTTCTCTCTTCTCTCACGATGTCCTGGGTCAACAGAGGCTTACATTTGGAGGTTTTCAGCTTGAAACAGGATAACAACGTCGCCTCGGAGCGCTGCGCGACGTCCCGCTCCGTGGGAAGTCCTTACAGCGATAGAAACAATCCAAAATCTCTCATCAGCCGTTAAAATTTTCACTGAAAACCAGCTGAATTTCTCGAAGTATCCACTTGGATATGCCTCACAGTTTTTGAAAAAATTTTGATCAAGCACAGCGCCAGTCTCTCAGCAACTTCTCAGACAATGAAAATCCGATGAGGGGGCTGGACCACTCCTTCCACAAGGCGTGCTCACAGGCGAATGACGTCACCGACAGGTGTGAAAAAACTCTCGCCTGCCCACAAGGGTTCAAGCTTGGCTGATGTAATCACACGTGATTCAAATCCATATGTTTTTTTAAAAAAATAATAAGGTCGGATACTTTTCTCACAGACCTCGTATAACGCTTTTCCATCTGCATCAGACGCTCAAAGCACTTTACGATAATGCCGCACATTCTCCCCGATGTGAGGGTGATGCAGTACAAGGTGCTCACTACACACCCGGAGCAACTAGGAGATTCAGGCTGGTATTTGAACCAAGGATCCTCTGGTCTCAAACCCAATGCTTTAACCACTAGACCATCACCTCCCCTACTTATCTTCTTAACACACAAAATCAGATTTATGTTACATGACCACCCACTGTCATGTGTGCACTTATTCTCACTAAAACATGATGTTCACCAGCCCAGTGTGCAAATATTTGGAAAGTCCATGTAACTTATCTGGGATCTTGAGCCAAAAAATAAATTAATAAATAGTTGTTTGACCAACTCTTTTTCTTTTTTTTTTACAAATCTGCCCCCCTCCCCCGAATGTCAGGTTTCTAAAAAAAAAAAAAAAAATTTACTGCAAAATTTTGTGTGTTCTGTGAGTGTGTGATCTGCCAGCTGTAAAATACGTCATTCAGTCACACGTTGTGGGACTCGACCCACTACTCACAGCTGCCGTTTTGCTCTGATTTTTAACCTTTAAACAAGGTGAAAATCACTGTAAAGATATCTTTAAAAAATATTTTGGAATGCAGTCATAATCAAAGAAAGAAATTTGGCACCAATTTTAAATAATATATATGAAAAACTCACGCCAAGTTTCCGTTTTCATTTTAATAGCTTGTACGTATGCAATCACATTATTTAGATTTTGTTTTTGATTCATTTATTGTTTGCTGCTTATCCAGGTCCCACACTTTTACATGCTTGTGCAAGTCTTGTAGCTCTTCCTGGGGATCCTGCACCATTCCCAGGCCAGCTAGGAAATATAATCCCTCCAGCGTGTCTTGGGTTTTCATTGAGGCCTCTTCCCAGTTGGAGGTGCCTAAAAGATCTCCGTAGGGAGACCACCATGGGGCATCCTCACTAGATGCTAAACTGCCTCAAATAAATGGCTCCTTGCAATGTGAGGAAGCATTGAAAGCTATTCCAACTACTCTCAGTCCAGACAGTCGAGCTTGTCACCCTGTCTGGGAGTGTAAGTCCATATATCCAATGGAGGAATCTCATTTCTGTTGCTTGTATCCCTGACCTTATTCTTTTGGTCATTACCCAAAGTGACATCAGAGGTCACCGCCTGATGAAGCCAACAGAGCCACATCATCTTCAAAAGATGCAACTCTGAGGTCACCAAACGAGACACCCTCTGGTCCATGACTGTGAAATCCCGTCCATGAACAACAGGACTGGTGACAAGGGGCAGCCCTGGCAGAGCCCAAGACCCACTGGGATAAGGTCCAATGTAATGCCTGAATGTGGACACAGCTCTTTTTCTTTTTCTCTGGACAAAAATTTGAGTGGACCAAAGTTGTTGTGGATATTACACATTTGGGCCAAGTTTCTTTTTTAAAGCAGTTTTAACTGATCGAGAAGAGTAAATACTGTATATATAAGTTGCATATGCAGTTGCACAGTCTATTTTGTTTCTGATCATTTTAATTTGGTATTTTAACTAATCTTTTTCTGGAATTGTAAAGTGGATTAGAGTAGATAAGACCTGCGTAATGATGAAATCATTAAATACTGAGAATCCTTCTTACTCAGATAGACTTTATTCATCAACTGCTGTCATCAATGTACTAACTGTCATTTGAAGAAAAACTAATGCAGCAAAAAGAACAACAAAAAGAACAACAGCGCAAGAACAAAAAGAACAACAGTACAAGAACAAAAAGAACAACAGCAAAAGAACAGTACAAGAACAAAAAGAACAAGCACAAGAATAAAAGAACACAGCAATAAAAGAACAAAAAGAAAACAAAGCATAAGTCTCTGAATCATTTGTTGCATAAAAACGTTTTAAGTTTGTGGATTTCCTGACCCAGAATTCTCTCTGTTTCCTTGTAGCTGAATGCATCCGCCGTCTGGAGGAGCGCGATGCTCTGATTGGTCAGTTGCAGCGCTCAAAGGAGGGGCTTCGTCAGAGCTCGGACGGTCTGAAGAGACAGCTGGAAGAGGAGAGCAAAGTAAGACACGATATTAAAAGGACATTTCATCAATTCATTTCATCATCAGGTGATTTTAGTTTATGGTCACGGAGCATCACTACGTCCACCACCAGCAGACTGCACAAAGACCACAAATGTGATGTTTGTTCTCAAACTTCATGATGCTTCACTACAGCCTGAATTATGGACAAAAAAACAAACAAAACTATATGTATTTTCAGTTTTAAATGGTCAGGGTCAAAGGCCATACATCTGTTCCTGGTTGCTTTAGTGTTTTAGTGTCAATAATTCAATATTTTACTTACAAAGCAGCTGCATCAGTTGTGACTAAACACACGTTTGCTTGTTTATTTGATTTTGTGGTTTTTAAACGCCAAAGTCAATGGTCAAATGTTTAAATTCTGTCTGTCTGCCTGTGATGTCCTCCATCCACCAGGGGGAGCCAGTCATTAACTTCAGCTGTCTGCTTATGTTGGTATGTCAGGCTCGTGTGGCGCTGGCTCACGGTGTGCAGTCGTCCCGCCATGACTGCAGTTTGCTCCGAGAGCAGATCGAGGAGGAGCAGGAGGCCAAGGCTGAACTGCAGAGGGCGCTGTCCAAAGCCAACAGCCAGCTGGCCCAGTGGAGGGCCAAGTACGAGACAGACGCCGTGCTGCGAGTCGAGGAGCTGGAAGACGCCAAGTAAGACTGTTGAGACAACTCATACTACTCATACTGCTGATGAGTACTTCCTGTACTTCTGATACTGGTGCTGTGGCTGTTTGATGTTTCTGGTGTACTTCAATCTGGCGTGTTGTGACCACTAACTGTCCAAACAGACGTGAGCTTCATGCCGGGTGCATGCACCTTTTCTTGGATAAGTCAGTTTTTCTTTGTGTTTTCGCCCTGAAAATGACTTTGTTCTGTTTTGCTGCTGTAGGAAGAAACTGGCGGTGAAGCTGCAGAATGTTGAGGAAGCTGTGGAGGTCTCTCAGGCCAAATGTTCTTCTCTGGATAAAACCAAAATGCGGCTGCAGATGGAGATGGATGGCCTGCTGGTGGAACTGGAGCGCTCCAACGCAGCTGTTCTGGAGCTGGATAGGAAACAGCGGAACAATGACAAGGTCATCCAGCAGCTCAGGCAGGACCACAAACATCCAAACAACAGTTTCATCTCAACAGTTCTGTTTGCTTTTGCTCTTCTGCAGATGTTGACTGAGTGTAAGCAGAGACATGAGAAGAGTGTGTCTGAGCTGGAAGCATCACAGAATGAGTCTCGCAGTCAGAGTACGGAACTCTTCAAGCTGAAGAACTGCTACGAAGAAGTTCTGGACCACCTTGAGACCATTAGACGAGAAAACAAGACCCTGCAAGGTACGCTATTTGACCTGGGAACTGCAGGGCTCCTTCTGCCACTGCCTTGGCCTGACGGCCCGCCAGGACAAAGTCCTCAGAAAAAAAAATGGAACAACTAACAACAAACTGCTGTAGACAGTCTGTGAAAAATGTACAGCAACTAAGAACTCACTTTGAGTTTGCTTCACAACAAGGTCAAAACAGAAGCAGAAGAGTGACGACTTCACCTAAGTTAAATGGTGGGAGATGAACCACCACTGAAGGATCCTCACTGAACTCTCACTCACAGATGTGGAACTCACAGATGTGGAACTCACGGAATACTTGGACTAACTGATTGGTGAACATGTGTATGTTTGATGACAGATGAGATCCTGGACCTGACGGACCAGGTTGGTCAGGGAGGGAAGGCCATCCATGAGCTGGAGAGGATGAAGAAGATTCTAGATGTGGAGAGGGATGATATCAGAGCTGTGCTGGAGGAAACGGAGGTAAGTCTGTACCTGCTGTGGGTGGCCTTAAGCACAGTACCGCCTGACCTCCTGACCATGTCCACGGTGTGATACTCAGGGTTCACTGGAGAACGAGGAAGCCAAGACCCTGAGGTTTCAGATGGAGCTGCATCAGATGAGGACTGAGGTCGACAGGAAGACTGCAGAGAAAGAAGAAGAGATTGTCAGCTTGAGGTACCAGATACAGTCAGGACCACACATAGGAACTATAGCCTGAGGGACCAGATACAGTCAGGACCACACATAGGAACTATAGCCTGAGGGACCAGATACAGTCAGGACCACACACGGGAACTACAGCCTGAGGGACCAGATACAGTCAGGACCACACATAGGAACTATAGCCTGAGGTACCAGATACAGTCAGGACCACACACGGGAACTACAGCCTGAGGGACCAGATACAGTCAGGACCACACATAGGAACTATAGCCTGAGGGACCAGATACTGTCAAGACCACACACAGGAACTACAGCCTGAGGTACCAGATAAGGTCAGGACCACACACGGGAACTACAGCCTGGTGTACCAGATACAGTCAGGGCCACACACAGGAATTACTGCCTGAGGTACCAGATACAGTCAGGACTACACATAGGAACTACTGCCTGAGGTACCAGATACAGTCAGGACCACACAAAGGAACTACTGCCTGAGGTACCAGATACAGTCAGGACTACACATAGGAACTATAGCCTGAGGGACCAGATACAGTCAGGACCACACACGGGAACTACAGCCTGGTGTACCAGATACAGTCAGGGTCACACACAGGAACTACAATCTGAGGTACCAATCCGGGACTATAGTCTGGGGTAGCCGATACAGTCAGGGCCACACACAGGAGCTACAGTCTGAGGTACCAGATACAGTCAGGACCACACACAGGAACTACAGCCTGAGGTACCAGATAC
Source organism: Thalassophryne amazonica (assembly GCF_902500255.1). Lineage (NCBI taxonomy): Eukaryota > Metazoa > Chordata > Actinopteri > Batrachoidiformes > Batrachoididae > Thalassophryne > Thalassophryne amazonica. The sequence goes on from NC_047108.1 coordinate 21,276,843, forward strand.
ACTCAGGACTACGCATAGGAACTACTGCCTGAGGTACCAGATACAGTCAGGACCACACAAAGGAACTACTGCCTGAGGTAAAAGATACAGTCAGGACTACACATAGGAACTATAGCCTGAGGGACCAGATACAGTCAAGACCACACACAGGAACTACAGCCTGAGGTACCAGATAAGGTCAGGACCACACACGGGAACTACAGCCTGGTGTACCAGATACAGTCAGGGTCACACACAGGAACTACAATCTGAGGTACCAATCCGGGACTATAGTCTGGGGTAGCAGATACAGTCAGGGCCACACACAGGAGCTACAGTCTGAGGTACCAGATACAGTCAGGACCACACACAGGAACTACAGCCTGAGGTACCAGATACAGTTAGGGCCACACACACGAGCTGCAGTCTGAGGTACCAGATACAGTTAGGGCCACACACAGGAACTACAGCCTGAGGTACCAGATACAGTTAGGGCCACACACACGAGCTGCAGTCTGAGGTACCAGATACAGTTAGGGCCACACACACGAGCTGCAGTCTGAGGTACCAGATACAGTCAGGGCCACACACAGGAGCTATATATATAGAGAGAGATATATATACTTTATTGATCTCACAGTGGAGAAATTACGTTTACACTCCAGTTACCTCAGACAGCAATTAGTCCACAATTATTACTTGTTTACCGTAATAATGGCACACATCAGAATTAAAGACAGCACATACACATTTGACATTGTTTATGTGCACTAAGTTTGTAGAAGTCCGTTATCCGAATTGAGGCAAGTGGGTGAAGGCCACGCAGCAACCCTGAGATGCGCCGCCATCAGCTTGGGGGGAGGAATGGGGGCTGCAGCTAAAACTGCACCGTCCCCGCAGAAGGGGAAAGGAAAGACATGAGCAGACGCCAGAGTGGGGAGTGTTTGATGGGGGATAGGAGGGGGGTGGGGGGATGGAATGGAGCATGCTTCAGTCCTGTGAAAAGCAGTTTATTGTCTTTGTGGGTTGAGATAAGAAACAGCCAAATGATCCCCAGGCCGAAGAAATTCCTCTGGAGGGAAAACACGGTCAGTTTGACCTTCAGGCTTGATAAGCCTGTAGTGTTGTGGTTTGAGCAGTGAAAAACACTTTTAACAGTTCCACTTGAACAACCAAATCCCAATAATGAATTAAGAATATTCCCAATTATTAATTAAGAATATTCACCAGCCTCTGAAATCTTCAGCTTCAACTGCAAGGCATGCATCTGCTCCAAGATGTCACCCAATTTGCGTCTGAGTTCAAGAGTCATCGCAGTCTGAGAATGCACTGCCTTGCCAACCTCGTTAATCATGACGGACAAGCGAGGGGCCATGGTTCTTGATGCCGACATCTTGCCAATTTTCCGGAAGATCAGGGCAGCACATAAGCCAAACAGTACCAGCCCTGCTACCATAAGACCAAAAATGAATAAATCCTCGACGTCCTCAATGGAGAAAGGCGCCAAGCATGCCACACGCCAGGAACTCCAGGAGTCGAGAACATAGCCCGCAGGATGCGTTCCATCTGGGTAGGTAGGATCCCCCGGTCCTGACCTTCCTGTAGAAAAATGGTGTCAATAGCGTTCAGAGACCAGTGATCAATTCCATGGTTAATCCAATAGTAGTCCAATAGATCCAGTATCCAATATAATTTGAGGAATTCACAGTCTGGTGAAGTAGGGACTTGAAGGTTGAAGCAGAGAACAGAGATAAGGCAGAGTGGAGGAGATGCGACCGTCCAAGCTGAAGCCTGGGACTCCTATAGCCTGTATCTGGGACACCTATAGCCTGAGGACTACACTCAGGAACTACAGCCTGAGGTACCAGATACAATCAGGGCCACACACAGGATCTACAGTCTGAGGTATCAGATACGGTCAGGACCACACACAGGAATTACAGCCTGAGGTCCCAGATACAGTCAGGACCACACATAGGAACTACAGCCTGAGGTACCAGATACGGTCAGGACCACACACAGGAACTACAGTCTGAGGGTCCAGATACAATCAGGGCCACACACAGGAACTACAGCCTGAGGGACCAGATACAGTCAGGGCCACACACAGGAACTACAGCCTGAGGGACCAGATACAGTCAGGACCACACACACAGGAACTACAGCCTGGGGTACCAGATACAGTCAGGGCCACACACAGGAGCTACAGTCTGAGGTACCATATACAGTCAGGGCCACACACAGGATCTACAGTCTGAAGTCCCGGATACAGTCAGGACCACACCCAGGAACTACAGCCTGGGGACCAGATACAGTCAGGGCCACACACACACACACACACACACACACACACACACACACACACACACACACACACACACACACACACACACACACACACACACACACACACACACAGGTGCTACAGCCTGAAGTCCCAGATACAGTCAGCACCACACACAGAGCTACAATCTGAGGTATCAGATACAGTCAGGACCATACACAGGAACTGCAGCCCGAGGTATCAGATACGGTCAGGACCACACACAGGAACTACAGCCTGAGGTATCAGATACAGTCAGGGCCACACACAGGAACTACAGTCTGAGGTACCAGATACAGTCAGACACTTATGGGAGCCAGTTGACCACATGGAATCCTTTGAGTTTGAGTCATTTTGTTGAACTTTTGTAGCACTGACTTAGGGATTGTCCCATCTTCTTATCTTCTCAAGAGATTCAAAATGGCAAAAATGGCTTCTACACTGTAAAGACCCCATAAAATACAATCTACATTCCAGGTTGTTTCTTTGTCTATCTGATCTTGGAGAAAGCTGAAGTAATGATGTCATCATCACCTTTGGTAAATTTTTCCATATGTTCAGACCGAGCAGTTAGGTGAAGTTAGAAGTGGGTGATGGTCTAGATTCCAAAGTTTAAAGCCGTGGTTCTTGATACTCTCAGTGTTGTAGGAAGATGGCGTAAAATAAAAAGTTGTAGCCAGTGGTAATGCTTGTTCTGTCCACCAGGAGGATCCACCAGCATGCCTTAGACACCATGCAGGCCAGTGTGGAGGCAGAGGGTCGCAGTCGTAGTGAGGCAGTCCGGCTGAGGAAGAGGATGGAGGTGGACCTGAATGAGATGGAGGTTCAGCTGGGTCATGCCAACAGACAGGCAGCTGAGAGCCAGAGGATCATCAGAAACCTACAGACTCAGGTATTCCCTGATCCCTCATCCCATCTGGTCCTGGAGACAGAAAACAAAAAAACAACAGATCAGCTAAACTTTAAATCTGCTGTAAGTAAAATTTTGTTTCACACCAGCTGGATGTATCAGCCTGATCATGTCTGAAAGCTCTGAACACCGCTTCAATCTACGAGCTCGAACTCAAAACTCTTGTCTTTTCCCTGTGTTTTATGCAAAGTGATTTTGTGTTTGTGACGTGGAGTTTCGATCCGTCATGTTGACTTAGAACCTTCAGAAGGTTCCAGCAACACCACACATACAACTTATTTTACAGCAGGTCATGGAACGGGTGATTAGAGACCCCGCAAGGCTTATGACGGAATCCATTAGCTTAGCAGGGAAATTAGTGCAGAAAATCCACGATGGTGATAGTGTGGTTTATGTGCCAGGGAGGGAAATTCATCAAGTTGAGGCTGTGGCCTGTTTCCGTAGACATGTCCATAATATCAAAGAGGAATATGCTTTGCAAAATTTAATGCCCATTACTACATTGGATGACATTGAAATTGAGGACAACCTGTTGGTTGTTCCAGCAATATCAACTATTTATTTGGAATGTCTAAAAAACCTAAACCTACTTCCAGGGATCTTATGTATGCTACTGTGGAACCACCCCTAAATCCAAACAGTCCAACTGTCAGTCCCACCGAGGTCCTTCATCTGGGTCTCATTAACATAAGATCACTATCTTCAAAACCATTGCTGATTAATGATCTAATTATGGCTCATCACTTAGATATGATCGGGTTATGTAAAACCTGGCTTAAACCTACAGCTGTCCTCCCCTTAAATGAGGCCTGCCCACCGGCATACACATTTAGTCACGTCCGTCGTGATGCGAAGTGAGGCAGGGCTGTTGCTCTTATTTATAAATCTAGGTTTAGCTTATTAGCTGTTGGGTGTCACAAATATAATGCATTTGAACATCTGATTCTCCGCTCTGCCCACAATGCTAAGTATTGCCAAGGTCAGAAGAATAAAAATCAGCTGTATTATTTTGTCACTGTATATAGGTCCCCTGGCGCATTCTCTGAATTCTTAGGTGAATTTGTTGCGCTCATCTCTAACTTCTCAACTAGTGCAGATAACATTCTGATTATTTGTGACTTTAACATTCATATAAATAAGCCTTCTGATCCCTTCTGCAAATCATTTATGGAAATTCTGGATGCATGAGGATTTCAGCAGTGCATTCAAGGACTCGACACACATTAGTGGAAATACCCTGGATTTGGTTCTCGCACGTGGTATTACTGTCATAAATATTGACATTATGCCTCTTGCATCAGTGGTCTCTGATCACTCACTTATTAGGTTTACAGTTTCGCTGCCGTGTTTAATGGAACAACAACCTTATTTATCACTGCAGCGACGCATCAACTCCTCAACTACAACTGAACTCAAAACTAGACTGCCTGATGTCTTTGCTTCACCTTTGGAAAATGCCCAATCAGTAGACAGTCTTATGGATAGTTTAAACTCAGTGCTCAAAACTACACTCGATATGATTGCGCCACCTTTATTAAAACCATGCCCCCCCCAAAACACAGTCACCTTGTTTCAGTGATTACTTGCATGACCTCAAGCATAAGGCTAGAGCTCTAGAACGGAAATGGCGTAGTTCAAAATTAGAACTATTCCACCACGTGTGGCATGATGCTATCTTAGACTATAAGCATGCATTACTGGCTACAAAGCGGAACTATTACTCTGATTTGATCAACAAAAACAAGCATAACTCAAAGTTCTTGTTTGACACGGTGACAACACTTATTCATGGACAACCACCTGTAAGTCTCTTTCCTTTTACAGCACAAGATTAATTGGATCAATTCCAGAAGAAAATAGAAGACATTAGGTTAAACATATTCCAGTATACCTTAACCCAGCCAGTACACCCTGCTATTGAGGTGGGTGCCATTACTAAGGTACCACCTAGATTTACAGAATTTGACAGTATCTCACTACATGTGCTGACAAAACTTGTAACGTCTACAAAAACCACAACCTGCTTATTTGATCCTATAACAACAAAACTGTTTAAAGACCTGTGGTCCACACTTGGGCCGACTGTGCTGGAAATTATTAATCTCTCATTAACTTCTGGATCTGTTCTTAAATGTTTCAAATCTGCAGTGATCAAACCATTACTTAAGAAATCCAATCTTGATATATATTGAAAAACTATAGGCCGATATCAAATCTATCATTTTGCTCTAAAATTCTGGAAAAACTGGTTTCATGGCAGCTCGTGGACCACTTTACTGAGAATAATGTTTTTGAGCCACTACAGTCTGCTTTTATAAAATATCATTCCACAGAGACGGCTCTCACTAAAGTGGGAAATGATCTTCTGCTTGCAGTGGATTCGGACAGCACTACAGTTCTTGTGCTGATCTTTATACTGCGTTTGATACCGTGAATCCTCATATTCTACTCGATAGGCTGGAGAATCATTTTAGGATTACTGGGATTGTCCTTGTATGGTTGACATCATACCTCACCAATCGTTCTCACTGTGTCCTGTAGAATAGCACTACCACTAACATTAGTGACATGAAATTTGGGGTTACACAGGGGTCCATCTAAGGCCACCTGCTTTTCTCCCTTTATATAGCACCTACATATTGCAGTTGTTGTTTTGGGATTACCTTTCACTGCTAAAACTGTAAACTCTGATAAGACTGAAATGATGGTTCTTGGTCCAGTGTGACACTGGCATCAATTTGACCAGCTAACGCTTAGCCTACGCTCGTGTGTTATACATCACACTGACAAAGTGATGAATCTTGGGGTAATTTTTGATCCTATGTTGTCCTTTGACCTCCACATTAGAGATATTACGAGGACTGCTTTTTAGTATTTAGTTGTATAACCACAGTTTTTCATGATTTATTCACATCTTCAAGGCACGGAGTCATCCAACTTGTTGCACCTTTCAGCTGTTATTCCACTCCAATATTCTTTAACAACATTCCACAATTTTGATGTCACCCCACAAGTTCTCAATTGGATTTAGGTCCGGGGATTGGGCAGGCCATTCCAAAACATTAATTTTGTTGGTTTGGAACCAAGATTTTGCTCGTTTACTAGTGTGCTTGGGGTCATTGTCTTGTTGAAGCACCCATTTCAAGGCATGTCCTCTTCAGCATAAGGCAACATGACCTCTTCAAGTATTTTGACATATCCAAACTGATCCATGATACCTGGTATGCGATATATAGGCCCAACATCATAGTAGGAGAAACATGCCCATATCATGATGCTTGCACCACCATGATTCACTGTCTTCACTGTGAACTGTGGCTTGAATTCAGAGTTTGGGGGTCGTCTCACAAACTGTCTGTGGCCCTTGGACCCAAAAAGAACAATTTTACTCTCATCAATCCACAAAATATTTCTCCATTTCTCTTTAGGCCAGTTGATGTGTTCTTTGGCAAATTGTAACCTCTTCTGCACATGTCTTTTATTTAACAGAGGGACTTTGCAGGGGATTCTTACAAATAAATTAGCTTCACACAGGCATCTTCTAACTGTCACAGCACTTACAGGTAACTCCAGACTGTCTTTGATCATCCTGGAGCTGATCAATGGGTGAGCCTTTGCCATTCTGGTTATTCTTCTATCCATTTTGATGGTTGCTTTCTGTTTTCTTCCACGCATCTCTTTTTTTTTTGTGCATTTTAAAGCATTGGAGATCATTTAAGATGAAGAACCTGTAATTTTTTGCACCTGCGTATACGTTTTCCACTCTCCAATCAACGTTTTAATCAAACTACGCTGAACAATGTCTTGAACATCCCATTTTCCTCAGGTTTTCAAAGAGAAAAGCATGTTCAACAGGTGCTGGCTTCATCCTTAAATAGGGGACACCTGATTTACACCTGTTTGTTCCACAAAACTGATGAACTCACTGACTGAATGGCACACTACTATTATTGTGAACACCCCCTTTTCTACTTTTTTTTTTACTAATAGCCCAATTTCATAGCCTTAAGAGTGTGCATATCATGAATGCTTGGTCTTGTTGGATTTGTGAGAATCTACTGAATCTACTGGTATTTAGTCACATAGCACTACTATTATTCTGAACACTACTCTATCTACCGACACGGGCTCTGCGTTCTCAGGGTGCAGGACTACCTTTTGTCCCTAGGGTGAATAAAAGTCTGTGGATCACAGAGCTTTCTCTCATCATGACCCTGTTCTGTGGAATGAGCTCCCTGTATCAATGAAACAGTCAGATTCTGTTGAGACTTTCAAGTCCAGACTTAAGATGCACTTATTTTCCCTTTCATATGTCTAGCATACTGACATAGTATGTTACTATGCTTCATTCTATTAGTAAACGGAGCGGGTGTCTGCCTCAACTTTATCTAAATTCTGCGTCTTTTAGTGAAGCTTATGGCTAGTGGCCGGCGATCACCTTAGTGTTTCTTCTGTTTTTCTTGTTGCTTAATGCTGACAAATTATACTGTATTTGTTGTCTTTCTGATGCCTGATTCTGTTTTTTTCTCTCTGTTTGAGGTGCAGCTCCATCCAGAGATAGGTGTGGGGTCTGTTTCTGCAACCCCCCGTCCTGTGCACCGGCAACATTTCCTGTATATTCGTTTCGTGAATTGTTTTGTAATTTGTGTCGGTAGCATGGCCCAAGCAGAAGGTCACCCCTTTGAGTCTGGTCTGCTTGGGGTTTCTTCCTCAGAGGGAGTTTTTTCTTACCACTGTCACTTGTGTTCTTTCTCTGGGGGTTGGTAAGGTTAGACCTTACTTAAGGCAACTCTGTTGTGGTTTGGCGCTATATAAATGAAAATTAATTGAAATAAATTGAAAAAAGCGAAGAAGCTGTCCTCGGTTATGGACACGGCTCTCTAAAAGAGCCACCCTATCTGCCAGCATCACGCAGGATATATGTAAAGTGTAAAGTAGTGTACTTTGTGCACCAGAAAATTCAAGAGTATAGCCAAGCAAACGCGAGCTAACCGCTAACAAATTTGCTAACCACTCTTAAGGTTCACACAGGAGTAAAATAATGAGCTAAAATTCACAACAGTTACACTGCAAAACTAACAGAAATATTAAAGAAATGGGGAGGGGGGAAGTTAACCTAGCTAACACAACCTAACCGCTAGTGAACATGATAACCACTCCTAAGAATAACACAAGAGTAAAATAATGAGCAGCAGTTATCACAGCAGTTATCCTGAAAAACTAACAGAAGTATTACACTGGTAAAAACAGTTATGAAAGAAATGGGGGGGTGAAGTCGACCTAGTTTACGCAAGCTAACTGCTAGAAAAAGGTTACTGCTAATGAAAGCTAACCACTAGTAAATGGTTCACATTGTTACATCATGTGTATCCTGTTTTTGTCGGTGGCTCGTGGTTCACGTGGTCATGTGACCTGTATCCTGTTTTTGTAGGCAGCTAATGGTTCACGTGGTGACATCACGCCTATCCTGTATTTGTCAGTGGCTTCTGTTTCACGTGGTGACATCACGTTTATCTTGATTTGTCTGTGGCTCCTGGTGCACATGGTGATGTCACATATGTCTTGTTATTGTTGGTGGCTCCCGGTTCATGTGGTGATGTCATGTGTGTCTTGTTTTTTTGCCGTGCCTCCTGGTTTACATGGTGACATCACATGTATCTTGAGTTTGTCGGTGGCTCCTGGTTCAGGTGGTGACATCACGTATATCTTGTTGTTTTTAGTGGCTCCTGGTTCATGTGGTGACATCATGTGTATCTTGTTTTGTTTGTGGTTCCTGGTTCATCTGGTGATGTCACGTGTATCTTGATTTTCTCTGTGGCTCCTGGGTCATGTGGTGACGTCATGTGTATCTTGTATTTGTCAGTGGCTCCTGGTTCAGGTCTTGAAGATATATGTATCTTGTTTTTGTTTGTAGGTCCTGGTTCAAGTCGTGATGTCACTTGTATCTTGTGTAGCAAATTTACAGATATTCAGGCCTCAGAGGGAAGCACCAAAAGATGTAACAAAATTACAAAGCCTCGGAACGGGGGACCATAAAGAGGTAACCAAATTATTAAATAAAACGTCACACGCGGGCACCAATAAATATATATAGTGGATATTTAATAAAGCCTCCACACGGGAGCACCAATAAATTTAACAATTTACTTAAATCTCGATCAGCTCACACCAGAGCACCATAAGAGGGTAGTGAATAAGCAGTTAAACTCCCAAATTGAATTAGATCAGATTAGGTCCCATCTCATGAGTCACCAAAATAATTAACAATTTAGGGTTTAATACTTTTCTTTATTTTTTTCTTTTTCCCCTGTCTGTACTTATTATTTAATTATTACTCGGGGCACCACTATTTATAGCATAGGTACTTTAATTTAAACATTCATTAATTTATCAGTCTCAAATGAATTAAACAGTCTCAATTTAATTAAATTAGTCTCAATTAATCAGTCTCTGATCTGAAAGTCTGAATTCACAATACAATTGACCAAGGGTTTCCTTCTGAACACAAAATGAACCACAGCAGGAATATTTACAATTTCTTTACAAGTACACAAGAAATGAACAGTTTACTGGCATTTTTGTGGACAGTGATTAACTAAGTTCTTACTAACTCATGAGACGTTGAAAGAGAGAGAGAGATAAAGCTTAAAGACTTTAAGTGAATAAATCTGATTAGAATTTAATGATGAAATTTGAAGCCAGTTATTAAGAAAAATATTAAACAAACATATGAATATGCTTAAAAGGAAGCCACTTTGTATCCATTGACAGCAAACCCTTTCCTGGAACCTTTAACAGGGTCACTTAGCTGGTCCGTTGAAATGGTGGTTTGGAGGGGTCCGTCCGTCCGTCCGTCCGTCCGTCCGTCCGTCCGTCGTGCTCGCTTGGGTCAAGGGGTTAACTCAGCGGTCTCCCCAGGTGATCCCAAAGGCTTGTGTTGGCTTTACGGACAGGATGGCTGATGGTTTGAAATCAGCACCGTCGTCAGCTTGCAGGAACCCAGAGGCGGAAGGTGTTTGTTGAAAATGGTTTCTGGTAGTTTGTAAAAGTTTGTTGGAGCCAGATTAAAAATCTTTGTGAATTTAGAAAAAAATAAAACTTTAAAAGCATTGAAAAAAAAATAGCTGACAGAAAAGGAGAGTCGCTTTTCTGTAAATTCGCTATTAATTTGAAACGTTCAACCCGGAAGTTCTCTTAAAAATTCAAAAGACTTGACGCATCTTAAAGCGACAGGTTAAAACGTTGTTAAAATGATCAAAAGTGAACAAAGAATGAATGCCATGTTGTAGCTTTAGCTTATCTTTGCTTAGATTAGCAATGGGGCCTTGGCCCAAGAATAAAAATTAAATGTTTAACAAAGAAGAGAGAGAAGAAAAAGAAGAAGCATTGCTGGCGGAGAAGAGAGAGCGGCAAGACTCTGTTCTAACTTTTTAAAGGGGACTGACGTCACCAAACTCCACCCATTTCGGGTGTGTGTAGTTTCACAGAAAACTACAGTCACAGTGGTCACTGGTCACAGTGCAGACACAAATGATTCAATTATTTAAACGCATTAACTATTTTGGTATAATATTGTTCTAAGACGCTCAAATGGAGACACATTATTAATCGTCACTTAAACACATCCTTTGGATAAACAGAATACTTCACCATCAACATAATGCAGACAGAAAGATCACATTTAAACACACATCAGGAGGAACACATATCAATTAAATGGAATTATTATATGCAAAGAATTTTGTTTGATTAATTAATACAAACAGCATTAGAAGTCTTTAGATATGAATAAAAGAAATACTGATGCAATTCTTTTTAATTTTAAACAAAAGGCATTTTCCTTTGCTTAGACCTAAGTATAATAGCTGGATGTGAAACCTCAAAGATTTGTGGCCATGTCTTGTTGTGGGGAAAGTTTTGCAGTCTTGAGAGGTTCTGGCCTTAGCGTGAGGCCATAACGGTGGGTTCTCCTGGCCTGGAGAAACTCTGATGTGACGTATAATGACGTGAAGACATTATCAATCAATCAATCAATCAACTTTTTTCTTGTATAGCGCCAAATCACAACAAACAGTTGCCCCAAGGCGCTCCACATTGCAAGGCAAGGCCATACAATAATTATGAAACACAGTCTACGTCTAAAGCAACATAACCAAGGGATGGTCCAGGGTCACCCGATCCAGCCCTAACTATAAGCCTTAGCGAAAAGGAAAGTTTTAAGCCTAATCTTAAAAGTAGAGAGGGTATCTGTCTCCCTGATCTGAATTGGGAGCTGGTTCCACAGGAGAGGAGCCTGAAAGCTGAAGGCTCTGCCTCCCATTCTACTCTTACAAACCCTAGGAACTACAAGTAAGCCCGCAGTCTGAGAGCGAAGCGCTCTAATGGGGTAATATGGTACTATGAGGTCCCTAAGATAAGATGGGACCTGATTATTCAAAACCTTATAAGTAAGAAGAAGAATTTTAAATTCTATTCTAGCATTAACAGGAAGCCAATGAAGGGAGGCCAACACGGGTGAGATATGCTCTCTCCTGCTAGTCCCCATCAGTACTCTAGCTGCAGCATTCTGAACCAACTGAAGGCTTTTTAGGGAACTTTTAGGACAACCTGATAATAATGAATTACAATAGTCCAGCCTAGAGGAAACAAATGCATGAATTAGTTTTTCAGCATCACTCTGAGACAAGACCTTTCTGATTTTAGAGATATTGCGTAAATGCAAAAAGGCAGTCCTACATATTTGTTTAATATGCGCTTTGAATGACATATCCTGATCAAAAATAACTCCAAGATTTCTCACAGTATTACTAGAGATCAGGGAAATGCCATCCAGAGTAACGATCTGGTTAGACACCATGCTTCTAAGATTTGTGGGGCCAAGTACAATAACTTCAGTTTTATCTGAGTTTAAAAGCAGGAAATTAGAGGTCATCCATGTCTTTATGTCTGTAAGACAATCCTGCAGTTTAGCTAATTGGTGCGTATCCTCTGGCTTCATGGATAGATAAAGCTGGGTATCATCTGCGTAACAATGAAAATTTAAGCAATACCGTCTAATAATACTGCCCAAGGGAAGCATGTATAAAGTGAATAAAATTGGTCCTAGCACAGAACCTTGTGGAACTCCATAATTAACTTTAGTCTGTGAAGAAGATTCCCCATTTACATGAACAAACTGTAATCTATTAGACAAATATGATTCAAACCACCGCAGCGCAATGCCTTTAATACCTATGACATGCTCTAATCTCTGTAATAAAATTTTATGGTCAACAGTATCAAAAGCAGCACTGAGGTCCAACAGAACAAGCACAGAGATAAGTCCACTGTCCGAAGCCATAAGAAGATCATTTGTAACCTTCACTAATGCTGTTTCTGTACTATGATGAATTCTAAAACCTGACTGAAACTCTTCAAATAGACCATTCCTCTGCAGGTGATCAGTTAGCTGTTTTACAACTACCCTCTCAAGAATCTTGAGAGAAAAGGAAGGTTGGAGATTGGCCTATAATTAGCTAAGATAGCTGGGTCAAGTGATGGCTTTTTAAGTAATGGTTTAATTACTGCCACCTTAAAGGCCTGTGGTACATAACCAACTAACAAAGATAGATTGATCATATTTAAGATTGAAGCATTAAATAATGGTAGGACTTCCTTGAGCAGCCTGGCAGGAATGGGGTCTAATAAGCATGTTGATGGTTTGGATGAAGTAACTAATGAAAATAACTCAGACAGAACAATCGGAGAGAAAGAGTCTAACCAAATACCGGCATCACTGAAAGCAGCCAAAGATAACGATACATCTTTGGGATGGTTATGAGTAATTTTTTCTCTAATAGTCAAAATTTTGTTAGCAAAGAAAGTCATGAAGTCATTACTAGTTAAAGTTAATGGAATACTCAGCTCAATAGAGCTCTGACTCTTTGTCAGCCTGGCTACAGTGCTGAAAAGAAACCTGGGGTTGTTCTTATTTTCTTCAATTAGTGATGAGTAGAAAGATGTCCTAGCTTCACGAAGGGCTTTCTTATAGAGCAACAAACTCTTTTTCCAGGCTAAGTGAAGATCTTCTAAATTAGTGAGACGCCATTTCCTCTCCAACTTACGGGTTATCTGCTTTAAGCTACGAGTTTGTGAGTTATACCACGGAGTCAGACACTTCTGATTTAAAGCTCTCTTTTTCAGAGGAGCTACAGCATCCAAAGTTGTCTTCAATGAGGATGTAAAACTATTGACAAGATACTCTAACTCCCTTACAGAGTTTAGGTAGCTACTCTGCTCTGTGTTGGTATATGACATTAGAGAACATAAAGAAGGAATCATATCCTTAAACCTAGTTACAGCGCTTTCTGAAAGACTTCTAGTGTAATGAAACTTATTCCCCACTGCTGGGTAGTCCATCAGGGTAAATGTAAATGTTATTAAAAATGATCAGACAAAAGGGAGTTTTCAGGGAATACTGTTAAGTCTTCTATTTCCATACCATAAGTCAGAACAAGATCTAAAATATGATTAAAGTGGTGGGTGGACTCATTTACTTTTTGAGCAAAGCCGATAGAGTCTAATAATAGATTAAATGAAGTGTTGAGGCTGTCATTCTCAGCATCTGTGTGGATGTTAAAATCGCCCCACTATAATTATCTTATCTGAGCTAAGCACTAAGTCAGACAAAAGGTCTGAAAATTCACAGAGAAACTCACAGTAACGACCAGGTGGACGATAGATAATAACAAATAAAACTGGTTTTTGGGACTTCCAATTTGGATGGACAAGACTAAGATACAAGCTTTCAAATGAATTAAAGCTCTGTCTAGGTTTTTGATTAATTAATAAGCTGGAATGGAAGATTGCTGCTAATCCTCCGCCCCGGCCCGTGCTACGAGCATTCTGACAGTTAGTGTGACTCGGGGGTGTTGACTCATTTAAACTAACATATTCATCCTGCTGTAACCAAGTTCTGTTAGGCAGAATAAATCAATACGTTGATCAATTATTATATCATTTACCAACAGGGACTTAGAAGAAAGAGACCTAATGTTTAATAGACCACATTTAACTGTTTTAGTCTGTGGTGCAATTGAAGGTGCTATATTATTTTTTCTTTTTGAATTTTTATGCTTAAATAGATTTTGCTGGTTATTGGTGGTCTGGGAGCAGGCACCGTCTCTACGGGGATGGGGTAATGAGGGGATGGCAGGGGGAGAGAAGCTGCAGAGAGGTGTATAAGACCACAGCTCTGCCTCCTGGTCCCAACGCTAGACAGTCACAGTTTGGAGGATCCAAAAAATTGGCCAGATTTCTAGAAATGAGAGCTGCTCCCTCTAAAGTGGGATGGATGACGTCTCTCCTAACAAGACCAGGTTTTCCCCAGAAGCTTTGCCAATTATCAATGAAGCCCACCTCATTTTTTGGACACCACTCAGACAGCCAGCAATTCAAGGAGAACATGCGGCTAAACATGTCACTCCCGGTCTGATTGGGGAGGGGCCCAGAGAAAACTACAGAGTCCGACATTGTTTTTGCAAAGTTACACACCAATTCAATGCTAATTTTAGTGACCTCCGATTGGCGTAACCGAGTGTCATTACTGCCGACGTGAATTACAATCTTACCAAATTTACGCTTAGCCTTAGCCAGCAATTTCAAATGTCCTTCGATGTCGCCTGCTCTGGCCCCCGGAAGACAATTGACAATGGTTGCTGGTGTCGCTAACTTCACATTTCTCAAAACAGAGTCGCCAATAACCAGAGTTTGATCCTCGGCGAGTGTATCGTCGAGTGGGGAAAAACGGTTAGAGATGTGAACGGGTTGACGGTGTACACGGGGCTTCTGTTTAGGGCTACGCTTCCTCCTCACAGTCACCCAGTCAGCCTGCCTTCCCGACTGCACGGGGTCTGCCAGGGGGGAACTAACGGCGGCTAAGCTACCTTGGTCCGCACCGACTACAGGGGCCTGGCTAGCTGTAGAATTTTCCACGGTGCGGAGCCGAGCCTCCAATTCGCCCAGCCTGGCCTCCAAAGCTACGAATAAGCTGCACTTATTACATGTACCGTTACTGCTAAAAGAGGCCGAGGAATAACTAAACATTTCACACCCAGAGCAGAAAAGTACGGGAGAGACAGGAGAAGCCGCCATGCTAAAACGGCTAAGAGCTAGTAGCTACGCTAAGCTAGCGGATTCCCAAACAGGGAATCCGACACTAGACAGGCTGTGGAGCAGCACAGGTAACGCACGACAACAGTGCTAAAATAAAATAAAAATCCACTAGACAGGCTGTGGAGCAGCACAGGTAACGCACAACAACAGTGCTAAAAAATAAAATAAAATAAAAATAAAAATCCACTGGACAGGCTGTGGAGCAGCACAGGCAACGCACGACAACAGTGCTAAAACAAAATAAAAATCCACTAGACAGGCTGTGGAGCAGCACAGGTAACGCACGACAACAGTGCTAAAATAAAATAAAAATCCACTAGACAGGCTGTGGAGCAGCACAGGTAACGCACAACAACAGTGCTAAAAAATAAAATAAAATAAAAATAAAAATCCACTGGACAGGCTGTGGAGCAGCACAGGTAATGCACAACAACAGTGCTAAAAAATAAAATAAAATAAAAATAAAAATCCACTGGACAGGCTGTGGAGCAGCACAGGCAACGCACGACAACAGTGCTAAAACAAAATAAAAATCCACTAGACAGGCTGTGGAGCAGCACAGGTAACGCACGACAACAGTGCTAAAACAAAATAGAAATCCACTAGACAGGCTGTGGAGCAGCACAGGTAACGCACAACAACAGTGCTAAAACAAAATAAAAATCCACTAGACAGGCTGTGGAGCAGCACAGGTAACGCACGACAACAGTGCTAAAACAAAATAAAAATCCACTAGACAGGCTGTGGAGCAGCACAGGTAACGCACAACAACAGTGCTAAAACAAAATAAAAATCCACTAGACAGGCTGTGGAGCAGCACAGGTAACGCACGACAACAGTGCTAAAACAAAATAAAAATCCACTAGACAGGCTGTGGAGCAGCACAGGTAACGCACGACAACAGTGCTAAAACAAAATAAAAATCCACTAGACAGGCTGTGGAGCAGCACAGGTAACGCACGACAACAGTGCTAAAACAAAATAAAAATCCACTAGACAGGCTGTGGAGCAGCACAGGTAACGCACGACAACAGTGCTAAAACAAAATAAAAATCCACTAGACAGGCTGTGGAGCAGCACAGGTAACGCACGACAACAGTGCTAAAACAAAATAAAAATCCACTAGACAGGCTGTGGAGCAGCACAGGTAACGCACGACAACAGTGCTAAAACAAAATAAAAATCCACTAGACAGGCTGTGGAGCAGCACAGGTAACGCACGACAACAGTGCTAAAACAAAATAGAAATCCACTAGACAGGCTGTGGAGCAGCACAGGTAACGCACAACAACAGTGCTAAAACAAAATAAAAATCCACTAGACAGGCTGTGGAGCAGCACAGGTAATGCACAACAACAGTGCTAAAACAAAATAAAAATCCACTGGACAGGCTGTGGAGCAGCACAGGTAACGCACAACAACAGTGCTAAAAAATAAAATAAAATAAAAATAAAAATCCACTGGACAGGCTGTGGAGCAGCACAGGCAACGCATGACAACAGCGCTAAATAAAAATCCACTGGACAGGCTGTGGAGCAGCACAGGTAACGCACGACAACAGCGCCCAAAAAAATAAAATAAAAATCAAAATCCACTGGACAGGCTGTGGAGCAGCACAGGTAACACACGACAACAGTGGTAAAAAATAAAATAAAAATCCACTGAACAGGCTGTGGAGCAGCACAGGTAACACATGACAACAGTGCTTAAAAAAAAAAAAAATAAAAATCCACTGGACAGGCTGTGGAGCAGCACAGGTAACACACGACAACAGTGGTAAAAAATAAAATAAAAATCCACTGAACAGGCTGTGGAGCAGCACAGGTAACACATGACAACAGTGCTTAAAAAAAAAATAAATAAAAATCCACTGGACAGGCTGTGGAGCAGCACAGGTAACGCACGACAACAGCGCCAAAAAAAAAAAAAAAAAAAATCCACTGAACAGGCTGTGGAGCAGCACGACAACAGTGCTAAAAAATAAAATAAAAATAAAAACGAAAGCGTTAGCAAGCTAGTTAGCTTGCCAACGCTGATGAAGGTTAGCTGATAAAAGAGCTCCGTCGCGATGCTTCGACCGTTAGAGGTCTTCTTTAGGCGTTGGAGCACGGTGAAAAAGTAAAAAAAAGTAAAAAAGTCTTGAAAAAGACTGTTAATTCAAAGAACTCAAACAGCTCAGTTCAAACAGCTAACAGATACAGCAGAACACCGCTGTGCTCCGGAACCAGAAAAAAGTCATTATAATGTCATGTAATTCATAATGACTGAAAATTCACTGATAAAAAGGCAAGGGCTCCTCTTTGAAGAACTTTGAATTACAGTTTTGTTTTGCTGTGAATCCCAGTGTTGGCCCATGGGGGATGTCTCCAAGCTTATGTTAAGATCTCCAGATGACTTAGGAATTTCTCAGCTGAGAGGGAAAACACAGTCTTTGTCTGCAGTTCAAAACTTGTTTTCGTTGAGACAGCATTAATGTATTTATTTAATTATTGTGAATCGAGGCCATGCACTACACTTGTTTCTGTCTGTGGCTCCTGGTTCACATGGTGACATGTGTATCATGTTTTTCTTGGTAGGTCCTGGTTCAGGTTGTGATGTCACATGTTTCTTGTTTTTGTCTGTGGCTCCTGGTTCATGTGGTGAGGTCACGTGTATCTTGTTTCAGGTGAAGCAGCAGCAGCTGGAGCTGGATGACAAAGTTCAGCTGACCAATCAGCTGCGAGAACAGACTGGCCTGTTGGAGCGGCGCTATTCCTTGATGTTGCTGGAAAAAGAAGAACTGCATGGGATCCTGGAACAAACCGACCGCTCTCGTAAGGTGGTGGAACACGAGTTCCTTGAGGTCTCAGAAAGAGCCAACATTCTCAACACTCAGGTATGGACGACACAAAGTTTCTTGAGGTCTTCAGTGATTGATTAGATTTTCCGTGATTGATTAGATCTGCAGTTATTGATTCAATCCTCAGTGACTGATTAAATCTTTAGTGATTGATTAAATACTCATTGATTGATTAAAGCTTCAGTGATTGATTAGTTCCTCAGTGATTGATTTAATGCTGAGTGATTGATTGGATCTTAAGGGATTGATTAGAATATCAGTGCTTGATTAGTTCCTCTGTGACTGATTAGATCTTTAGGTATTGATTAAATCCTCAGTGATTGAGGCTCCAGCCCCCCCGCGACCCTTAATTGGACTAAGTGGTTGAAGATGAGTGAGTGAGAGTGAGTGTAGTTGTTTAATAATTGATTAGCTCTTTAGTGATTGATTAGGCCTTCATTGATTGATTAAATCCTCAGTGATTGATTAGTTGCTCAATAATCGATTAGATCTTTAGTGATTGATTAAATCCCTGGTGATTAATTACATCCTCAGTGATTGAAAAGATCTTTAGTGATTGATTAGATCCTCAGAGATTCATTAGATCTTCAGTGCTTGATTAGATCCTCTGTGATTGGTTAGATCTTTAGTTATTGATTAAATCCTCAGTGATTGATTAGATTTTTAGTGATTGATTAGTTGTTCAATATTTGAATTAAGTGATTGATTATGACTGATTTCATGATTAATGATTATTTAATGACTCATTGTTGATTGTCCTTAATGGCTGAATGAACTCCTGGTGGACAAACTGACTCATTTTTCAGCTTGGGACTCCGGCGAGGGCGGTCGCATCTCCTCCTTTCTCCTCTATCCTCTGCTCCAACCTTCAAAGTCCCTACTTCACCAGGCTGTAAATTCTTCAGACTATATTGGATTAATCATGGAATTGATCAGCTGGTCTCTGAACGCTATTGACACCATTTTTTCTACAAGAAAATCAGGGCTGGGGGACCCTGCATGCCCGGATGGAACTTACCCTGCGGGCTATGTTCTCGACGCCTGGGAGGCTTGGTGGGTCGCATGCTTTGTGCCTTTCTCTGTGGAGGACGTCGAGGATTTATTCATATTTGGATTCATAGTAGGAGGGCTGGTACTTATTGGCTTATATGCTGCCCTGACCTACCGGAAGATTGGCAAGACAGCTGCCGCCAAAACCATGACCCCTCGCTTGTCCGTCATGATTAATGAGTTGGGCAAGGCGATGCATTCTCAGACTGCGTTAACCCTTGAACTCAGACGCAATTTGGATAACATCTTGGAGCAAATGCGTGCCTTGCAGGAGAAGTTGAAGATTTCAGAGGCTGGGGAATTTTCATAATTGGGATTTGGTTTGTTCATATGAAGTTGGAAAAGTGTTTTTCACTGCTCAACCACAAACACGGCAGGCTTATCAGCCTCTCAAGGATAAAATGCCCATTGTTTTTCCTCCAGAAGAATTTCTACGGCCTTGGGAAGATTGGCTGCCTCCTTATCTCTCTTACTCCAGTACACAAGGACAGACAGACTCACATATGGACAAAGACTGAAGCATGCTCCACTTTCCCTCCTACCTCCCCTCCTGCCCCCCATCACACACCCCATCCTAGCCACCGCTCATGCCACCTGTTCCCCCCAAGCTAGCAGCGGTGCGACTCCTGTTGCAGCGGCTACCACACACTCACATCGCCTCAATTTGGAAAACGGACTGTTTCATGTTTAGTGCACATAAACAATGTCAAATGTATATGTGTTGTCTTAATTCTGATGTGGGCCATTATTACGGTAAACAAGTAATAATTGTGGATTAATTGCTGTTTGTCTGTGGAAATGTGAGTGTGGACATAATCTCATTGTTGTTGCACTTGTAATGACAATAAATCTCATCCATCTATCATGACTAGTGGACTGTTACATTAATTAATCAGCAGCCTTTTGCTGACACATCAGCTGACTCATCAGGATTTGTTTGATTGGTTTATTACATTATCAATGAACTGGCTGTATGATCAGCATCTTACGTGCATGTTAAGAGAACTGAGAACAGGTTCCAGAGGACCCTGGAAGTCCTTCAGGATCTAATCAATAACTGGAAAAGTTTGAACTTGAACGATTTTGATGCAATAAACAAAGTGTGGATGAAGTTCACATCCAGACCATAACTCAGTCCATGAGAAGACTGAATTGACAATCAATCAATCACTGTATTGATGATTTATATGCTTCTTGCTCTGCAGAATGCTGGCCTGCTGAACCAGAAGAGGAAACTGGAGTCAGACGTGTCTGTCCTGACAGGAGAGGTTGATGAAGTGATGCACGAGAACTTCAGTGCAGAGGAGAAAGCCAAGAAGGCCATCAGTGATGTCAGTCCCCGCTCATGACCTCTGACCTTGTTCAAAACCCATGACCCAAACCCTGAGATGGTTCAGCTGTTGATATAATGCTGCTTCATTATGTAAAACAGTCAGTGTTAAATGAACTCTTACATAGTTGTAGAGTACATTTCCACACTGTCAGCTCAGTTTACACTGTTCAAAAGATAACACGATGCCAGTTTGGAGTGTAAAATTCCAGCAGTAAAATTTTTAACACTATGTAGAGTAGATAGACACAGGTTTCAGTTAGTGGCTTATTGGTTAGCACTGTTGCCTCACAGCAAGAACGTCATGGGATCGATTCCCACCTGTGGCCTTTCTGTGTGAAGTTTGCATGTTCTCCCTGTGTTTGTGTGAGTTCCCTCTGGGTGCTCTGACTTCCTCCCACATCCAAAGACATGCAGGTTAGGTGGACTGTGTTGTGGAATTTTTCCCATGATGTCAGCCATGAATACAACCCCTGGCAAAAATTATGGAATCACCGGCCTCGGAGGATGTTCATTCAGTTGTTTAATTATGTCGAAAAAAAGCAGATCACAGACATGACACAAAACTAAAGTCATTTCAAATGGCAACTTTCTGGCTTTAAGAAACACTATAAGAAATCAGGAAAAAAAATTGTGGCAGTCAGTAACGGTTACATTTTTTAGACCAAGCAGAGGGAAAAAAAATATGGAATCACTCAATTCTGAGGAAAAAATTATGGAATCATGAAAAACAAAAGAACGCTCCAACACATCACTAGTATTTTGTTGCACCACCTCTGGCTTTTATAACAGCTTGCAGTCTCTGAGGCATGGACTTAATGAGTGACAAACAGTACTCTTCATCAATCTGGCTCCAACTTTCTCTGATTGTTGTTGCCAGATCAGCTTTGCAGGTTGGAGCCTTGTCATGGACCATTTTCTTCAACTTCCACCAAAGATTTTCAATTGGATTAAGATCCGGACTATTTGCAGGCCATGACATTAACCCTATGTGTCTTTTGCAAGGAATGTTTTCACAGTTCTTGCTCTATGGCAAGATGCATTATCATCTTGAAAAATGATTTCATCATCCCCAAACATCCTTTCAATTGATGGGATAAGAAAAGTGTCCAAAATATCAACATAAACTTGTGCATTTATTGATGATGTAATGACAGCCATCTCCCCAGTGCCTTTACCTGACATGCAGCCCCATATCATCAATGACTGTGGACATTTACATGTTCTCTTCAGGCAGTCATCTTTATAAGTCTCATTGGAACGGCACCAAACAAAAGTTCCAGCATCATCACCTTGCCCAATGCAGATTCGAGATGCATCACTGAATATGACTTTCATCCAGTCATCCACAGTCCATGATTGCTTTTCCTTAGCCCATTGTAACCTTGTTTTTTTCTGTTTAGGTGTTAATGATGGCTTTCGTTTAGCTTTTCTGTATGTAAATCCCATTTCCTTTAGGCGGTTTCTTACAGTTCGGTCACAGACGTTGACTCCAGTTTCCTCCCATTCGTTCCTCATTTGTTTTGTTATGCATTTTTGATTTTTGAGACATATTGCTTTAATTTTTCTGTCTTGACGCTTGATGTCTTCCTTGGTCTACCAGTATGTTTGCCTTTAACAACCTTCCCATGTTGTTTGTATTTGGTCCAGAGTTTAGACACAGCTGACTGTGAACAACCAACCATCTTTTGCAACATTGCGTGATGATTTACCCTCTTTTAAGAGTTTGATAATCCTCTCCTTTGTTTCAATTGACATCTCTCGTGTTGGAGCCATGATTCATGTCAGTCCACTTGGTGCAACAGCTCTCCAAGGTGTGATCACTCCTTTTTAGATGCAGACTAATGAGCAGATCTGATTTGATGCAGGTGTTAGTTTTGGGGATGAAAATTTACAGGAAAGATTCCATAATTTATTCCTCAGAATTGAGTGAGTCCATATTTTTTTCCCTCTGCTTGGTCTAAAAAAGTAACCGTTACTGACTGCCACAATTTTTTTCTTGATTTCTTATAGTGTTTCTTAAAGCCAGAAAGTTGCCATTTGAAATTACTTTAGTTTTGTGTCATGTCTGTGATCTGCTTTTTTTCTACAAAATTAAACAACTGAATGAACATCCTCCGAGGCCGGTGATTCCATAATTTTTGCCAGGGGTTGTATGAGACAGGCAAAGCAACAAGCACCAGGCATCAGTTCATATGATGCAGAGAGAGATTGAATTACAGTTGAAGCAGAAAACAGATGCACCTGAAGAAACCCCAATGATTACCGCATGCAATGTACCCCCAAGTCTTCTGGTGTCCACACTCAGAGAGCCAGGTAAACATAATTCATACCAGGAACATGGTCTTTGACTAGTCCGGGCCATGATCGGATGTTTAGTCATGGCCTTGGAGAAACAATGTGTTCTATCAACAAAGACAAACAAGCCAAGGATGACCCTGGCCAGTTACGCTACTCCTCCATAGACTGGAAACTCTAAATTGTCCATAGGGGTAAATGTGTTTGTCTTTACGTGTCTCTGTGACAGACTGGCATCCCGTGTAGGGTGAACCCCACCCTCATGCCCTAAGACTGCTAGCTGTGACCTTTATTTGGAGTGAGCGGATGAAGATGAGTGAGTGAGTGAGGCTTCAGGTTGGCTTTTAACCCACAACCTTCTGGTTATGAGGCAACAGGCCTGTCATAACTAAAAATGCCACAACATATCCATTTGACCTCACAACGTACTTCAGGTCAGAGTTAATTCTAAACTTTCATCGAGTTGTTGCAGAATCAGCACCAAATGTGAAAACACCACTTTAGGAATTAAACTAATCTCTGCGAACTCTAGTTTTCACTCTGTACAGACTAACCATTGTTGTCTTCACAAGGCGGTGCTGATGGCAGAGGAGCTGAAGAAAGAGCAGGACAGCAGCAACATGTTGGAGAGAATGAAGAAGAACATGGAGACAACAGTCAAAGGTACAAAATCAAACTTTGTTCAGTAAATTATTTATGCATTGAGCAGCTGTGATGTAGCACCAAGTCTCTATGATGTAACACTGTATCTTTGTGACATAACGCTGTGGGTTTGTAATGTAACACTGTGTCTTTGTAATGTAACGCCATGTGTTTGTGAAATAACACTGTGTGTCTGCAATGTATCACTTTGTGTTTGTAATGTAACACTGCATCTTTATGGTGTAATACTGTGTCTTTGTGAAATAACACTGCATGTCTGTAATGTAACACTGTGTTTGTAGTGTAACACTTTGTGACGTAACACTGTGTGTCTGTAATGTAACACTTTATGTTTGTGTGACATAACACTGTGTGTTTGTAATGTAAAGCGGTGTGTTTGTAACATAACACTGTGCATTTGAAATGTAACTATGTGTTTGGAACGTGACACTGTATCTTTGTGTTGTAATGCTGTGTCTTTGTGACATAACACTGTTTGTAATGTAACACTGTGTGTAATGTAACGCTGTGTCTTTGTGGTGTAATGCTGTGTCATTGTAATATAACACTGTGTTTGGAATGTAAAACTGTGTGTTTGTAATATAAATGTTGGGAAAGTGTAATGACACGGACCCACAACAGGGGGCGTAAATGAACGGACAATAGATGAGCCAAAAATACAACACTTTACTGTTGTGAAATGTGCACAACGAAAATACAGACAAACATAGAATTTGGATCACAATCAAAATATATAAGGTGACGTGGGGGTAGGCTCGAGGATAGGAGACGTCCGTCCCGAGTAGAACCGGATCCCACACGATTTCCACTGCCACCGAACCCGAAGGATACTGGAGCCGCCAAGTCCTGAGTCCCCAGGTGGTCACCGTCTCCGACTGTCGGATCTGGTACTGCTGGCAGGAAGCAGAAGACAGAAGTAATGAGTGTGTGGAAAACACATCCAGTAAACAGTCAGCAAGTTCTTCTTGTATTAGTCGGGTGGGAAAGACACCTCCACCTCAAAAACCCAGTTTATGCAGAGTCTGTATTCCTACGAAGTTCGGAGTGAGGAGTGAAGTGCGTCACTCCTCCACCATCCGCGAACCCAGCCTCCAGCTGAAAGTAGCGAGCATGACACCTGCAAACAGTTCAACAAACACGAAAACAAGTAACGTGCGTGAGCACAACGGCTGAGAATTTACCGTGAAGGTAGATGACATCTCGGCGACGAGCTGGAGATGTCGTCCGGCTTTTGTGTGTGTGGCTGATGACCAGGTGATTGGTGACAGCTGTCATAGTTGATGAGTGACAGCTGTCACCCTGGCTGTTCCTGTGAGGTGGCAGCGCCCTCTCGTGCCTGAAGCCCGCACTTCAGGCAGGGCGCCCTTTGGTAGTGGGCCAGCAGTACCTCCTCTTCAGCAGCCCACACAACAGGACCCCCCCCTCAACGGGCGCCTCCTGGCGCCCGACCAGGCTTGTTGGGATGGCGATGGTAGAAATCGGCCAGGAGGGCCGGATCCAGGATGAAGCTCCTCTTCACCCAGGAGCGTTCTTCGGGTCCATAACCTTCCCAGTCCACCAAGTACTGGAAACCCCGGCCCTTCCGGTGGATGTCCAGGGGCCGACGCACAGTCCAAGCCGGCTCACCGTCGATGATCCGGGCAGGAGGCGGCGCCGGTCCGGGAGCACAGAGGGGTGAGGTGTGATATGGTTTCACTCTGGAGACATGAAAAACCAGGTGGATCCGCAGTGAAGCTGGGAGCTGGAGCTTCTCTGCGGCAGGACTGATGACTTTGAGGATCCGAAATGGTCCAATGTACCTGTCTTTGAGTTTTGGGGAGTCCTCTTGGAGAGGAACATCCTTTGTGGAAAGCCATACCTCCTGCCCGGGCTGGTATGCAGGGGCCGGGGAACGCCGGCGATCTGCATGGGCTTTGGCCCTCGTCCAGGCTTTCAACAAGGCAGAACGGGCGGTGCGCCACACCCGATGGCACCTCCACGGGTGGGCCTGGACCGAGGGTACACCGGCCTCTCCCTCCACCACAGGAAACAATGGGGGCTGGTACCCCAGACACACCTCAAACGAGGAGAGGCCGGTGGCAGAGGACACCTGGCTGTTATGCGCGTACTCGATCCCGGCCAGATGTTCACACCAGGCCGTCGGGTGCGCGGACGTCACACAGCGCAGGGCTTGCTCCAGTTCCTGGTTGGCCCGTTCTGCCTGTCCGTTGGTCTGCGGGTGATACTCGGACGAGAGGCTCATGGTGGCCCCCAGTTCTGGGCAGAAACTCCTCCAGACTTGAGAGGAGAACTGGGGACCTCGATCCGAGATGATGTCCACGGGTATCCCATGCAGACGGACGACGTGGTGGACCAGGAGGTCTGCTGTCTCCTGGGCCATAGGGAGCTTCGGGAGGGCCACGAAGTGGGCCGCCTTGGAGAATCGGTCCACTATCGTGAGG
Source organism: Thalassophryne amazonica (assembly GCF_902500255.1). Taxonomy (NCBI): domain Eukaryota; kingdom Metazoa; phylum Chordata; class Actinopteri; order Batrachoidiformes; family Batrachoididae; genus Thalassophryne; species Thalassophryne amazonica. The sequence goes on from NC_047108.1 coordinate 21,302,829, forward strand.
ATGGTAGTCATGTCCCGGGACAGGCCGATGTGGGACCAGGGGTGATGGGGCACAGGTAAAGGCTGGAGGAGTGCCTGTGCCCGTTGATGGTCAGCTTTTCCCCTGGCGCAGGTGGTGCAGGCCTGGACATAGTCCCGGATGTCGGCTTCCATGGATGCCCACCAGAAGCGCTGCCGGACCACTGCCACAGTCCTTCGCACCCCTGGATGGCAGGAGAGTTTGGAACCGTGACAGAAGTCCAGGACGGCAGCTCTGGCCTCTGGTGGGACGTAGAGGCGGTTCTTCGGTCCGTTCCCTGGGTCTGGGTTCCATGCCAGGGCCTCCCGGACGGTCTTCTCCACGTCCCAGGTGAGGGTGGCCACAATAGTGGACTCGGGCAGGATGGATTCCAGCGGATCCGACAGCTCAGTTTTGACTTCGACTTCGTGAACCCGGGACAGGGCATCCGATCTTTGGTTCTTGGTCCCGGGGTGGTAGGTGATCCGGAAGTCAAAACGCCTGAAGAACAATGACCAGCGGGCTTGCCTGGGGTTCAGCCGCTTGGCGGTCCTGATATACTCCAGGTTCCGGTGGTCCGTGAAAACCGTAAATGGCACCGCGGCTCCCTCTAACAGATGTCTCCACTCCTCAAGAGCCTCTTTCACCGCAAGGAGTTCCCGATTGCCCACGTCATAGTTCCGCTCAGCTGGGGTCAACCTGTGTGAAAAATAGGCACAAGGGTGGAGTATCTCATCGGACTCCCCGCTCTGGGACAGCACGGCTCCTATCCCTGAGTCCGAGGCATCCACTTCAACCACAAACTGGCAGCTAGGATCGGGCTGCTCCAGAACTGGTGCAGTCGCAAACCGGCATTTCAACTCCCTAAACGCGGCCTCGCACCGATCCGACCTGGTAAATGGTACTTTGGAGGAGGTTAGAGCTGTCAGGGGGCTAACTACCTGACTGTAGCCCTTAATGAACCTCCTGTAGAAATTCGCAAAGCTGAGGAACTGTTGCAGCTTCCTGCGGCTTGTCGGTTGGGGCAGTCTCTCACCGCTGCAACCTTGGCCGGGTCAGAGGCGATGGAGTTGGAGGAGATTATGAACCCCAGGAAGGACAAAGAAGTGCAGTGGAACTCGCACTTCTCGCCCTTTACAAACAGCCGGTTCTGCAGGACCTGACGTACATGCTGGACATGGGTCTCAGGATCTGGGGAAAAGATAAGAATATCGTCTAGGTATACGCAGACGAATTGGTGCAGGAAGTCCCGCAAGACGTCATTTACCAAAGCCTGAAACGTCGCGGGGGCGTTGGTGAGGCCGAACGGCATGACCAGGTACTCAAAGTGACCTAATGGGGTGTTAAATGCCGTCTTCCACTCGTCTCCCTTCCGGATCTGAACCAGGTGGTACGCATTCCTAAGATCCAACTTTGAGAAGATTTTGGCTCCATGCAGGGGCATGAACACCGAATCTAACAGGGGCAACGGGTATCGATTGCGAACCTTAATCTCGTTCAGCCCTCTGTAATCAATGCATGGACGGAGTCCGCCGTCTTTCTTGCCCACAAAAAAGAAACCAGCACCCATCGGGGAGGTGGAATTCCGGATTAGCCTGGCAGCTAATGAATCCCGGATGTAGGTCTCCATTGATTCGCGCTCTGGGCGTGAGAGATTGTACAGCCTGCTGGACGGGTACTCAACGCCCGGGATCAAATCAATGACGCAATCATACAGACGGTGCGGGGGAAGAGTGAGTGCCAGATCTTTGCTGACGTAAAGATCATGGTACTCGGCTGGCACCGCCACCAGATTGGGGGGGACTTTAACCTCCTCGTTAGCGGTCAAACTGGGCGGAACCGAGGATCCTAGACATTCCCGGTGACAGGTTTTGCTCCACTGAGCCACAACCCCAGACGGCCAATCAGTCCGGGGATTGTGTTTAATCATCCATGGGAAGCCCAAAATCACGCGGGAGGTAGAAGGAGTCACAAAAAACTCAATCTCCTCCCGATGATTCCCAGAAACCACCAGAGTCACAGGTAGTGTCTTGTGTGTGATTAAAGGGAGAAGGGTGCCATCTAGTGCCCGCCCGGCTGTCCAACAGATGGTTGACGCCCCTCGGGATCCATGACGATGGCCGAGATATCCTGTTGGGAAAGTGTAATGACACGGACCCACAACAGGGGGTGTAAATGAACGGACAATAGATGAGCCAGAAATACAACACTTTACTGTTGTGAAATGTGCACAACGAGAATACAGACAAACATAGAATTTGGATCACAATCAAAATATTCAAGGTGACGTGTGGGTAGGCTTGAGGATAGGAGACGTCCATCCCGAGTAGAACCGGATCCCACACGATTTCCACTGCCACCGAACCCGAAGGATACTGGAGCCGCCAAGTCCTGAGTCCCCAGGTGGTCACGGTCTCCGACTGTCGGATCTGGTACTGCTGGCAGGAAGCAGAAGACAGAAGTAATGAGTGTGTGGAAAACACACCCAGTAAACAGCAAGTTCTTCTTGTATTAGTCGGGTGGGAAAGACACCTCCACCTCAAAAACCCAGTTTATGCAGAGTCTGTATTCCTACTTATTGAAGTTCGGAGTTCGGAGTGAAGTGCGTCACTCCTCCACCATCCGCGAACCCAGCCTCCAGCTGAAAGTAGCGAGCAAGACACCTGCAAACAGTTCAACAAACACGAAAACAAGTAACGTGCATCAGCACAACAACGGCTGAGAATTTACCGTGGAGGTAGATGATATCTCGGCGACGAGGTGGAGATGTTGTCCGGCTTTTGTGTGTGATGACCAGGTGATTGGTGACAGCTGTCATAGTTGATGAGGCAGCAGCGCCCTCTCGTGCCTGAAACCCGTACTTCAGGCAGGGCGCCCTTTGGTAGTGGGCCAGCAGTACCAATAAAGCTGTGTGTTTGTAATATAACACTGTAAATTTGTAATGTAACACTGTGTTTGGAATGTGACACTGTATCTTTGTGTTGTAATGCTGTGTTTTTGTGACATAACAATGTGTCTTTGTAATGTAACACTGTGTCTTTGTGACATAAGACTGTGTGTTAGTAATGCAACAACATATCTTTGTGAAGTAACACTATGTGTCTGTAATGTAACACTTTGTGTTTGTAATGTAACATTGCATCTTTGTGGTGTAATTCTGTCTTTGTCACATAACACTGTGTTTGTAATATAGCACTGTGTTTATAATGTCAAACTGTATCTTTGTAATGTAATGCTGTGTCTTTGTGACATTACACGGTAATGTAATGCTGTGTCTTTGTAAAGTAACACTGTGAGTCTAAAATGTAACACTGTGTTTCTAATGTAACACTGTGTGTTTGTGACAACACTGTGTTTGGAATGTAAAGCTGTGTGTTTGGAATGTAACACTGTCTTTGGAATGTGACACTATCTTTGTGTTGTAATGCTGTGTCTTTGTGACGTAACACTGTATCTTTGTGGTGTAATGCTGTGTCTTTGTCGTCATTCATGGCGTGGAACGAACAGTATGCTGGACACAATATGCAGACTCAGACTCATAAGGTTGAGTATTTAAAGGCTTTATATAGAAAAAATCAAATCAAATCAGTTTTATTTATATAGCGCCAAATCACAACAAACAGTTGCCCCAAGGTGCTTTATATTGTAAGGCAAGGCCATACAATAATTACGGAAAAACCCCAACGGTCAAAACGACCCCCTGTGAGCAAGCACTTGGCAACAGTGGGAAGGAAAAACTCCCTTTTAACAGGAAGAAACTTCCAGCAGAACCAGGCTCAGGGAGGGGCAGTCTTCTGCTGGGACTGGTTGGGGCTGAGGGAGAGAACCAGGAAAAAGACATGCTGTGGAGGGGAGCAGAGATCAATCACTAATGATTAAATGCAGAGTGGTGCATACAGAGCAAAAAGAGAAAGAAACAGTGCATCATGGGAACCCCCCAGCAGTCTAAGTCTATAGCAGCATAACTAAGGGATGGTTCAGGGTCACCTGATCCAGCCCTAACTATAAGCTTTAGCAAAAAGGAAAGTTTTAAGCCTAATCTTAAAAGTAGAGAGGGTGTCTGTCTCCCTGATCTGAATTGGGAGCTGGTTCCACAGGAGAGGAGCCTGAAAGCTGAAGGCTCTGCCTCCCATTCTACTCTTACAAACCCTAGGAACTACAAGTAAGCCTGCAGTCTGAGAGTGAAGCGCTCTATTGGGGTGATATGGTACTATGAGGTCCTTAGAATAAGATGGGACCTGATTATTCAAAACCTTATAAGTAAGAAGAAGAATTTTAAATTCTATTTTAGAATTAACAGGAAGCCAATGAAGATAGGCCAATATGGGTGAGATATGCTCTCTCCTTCTAGTCCCTGTCAGTACTCTAGCTGCAGCATTTTGAATTAACTGAAGGCTTTTCAGGGAACTTTTAGGACAACCTGATAATAATGAATTACAATAGTCCAGCCTAGAGGAAATAAATGCATGAATTAGTTTTTCAGCATCACTCTGAGACAAGACTTTTCTAATTTTAGAGATATTGCGCAAATGCAAAAAAGCAGTCCTACATATTTGTTTAATATGCACATTGAATGACATATCCTGATCAAAAATGACTCCAAGATTTCTCACAGTATTACTAGAGGTCAGGGTAATGCCATCCAGAGTAAGGATCTGGTTAGACACCATGTTTCTAAGATTTGTGGGGCCAAATACAATAACTTCAGTTTTATCTGAGTTTAAAAGCAGGAAATTAGAGGTCATCCATGTCTTTATGTCTGAAAGACAATCCTGCAGTTTAGCTAACTGGTGTGTGTCCTCTGGCTTCATGGATAGATAAAGCTGGGTATCATCTGCGTAACAATGAAAATTTAAGCAATGCTGTCTAATAATACTGCCTAAGGGAAACATGTATAAAGTGAATAAAATTGGTCCTAGCACAGAACCTTTTATGGTCAACAGTATCAAAAGCAGCACTGAGGTCTAACAGAACAAGCACAGAGATGAGTCCACTGTCTGAGGCCATAAGAAGATCATTTGTAACCTTCACTAATGTTGTTTCTGTACTATGATGGATTCTAAAACCTGACTGAAACTCTTCAAATAGACCATTCCTCTGCAGATGATCAGTTAGCTGTTTTACAACTACCCTTTCAAGAATTTTTGAGAGAAAAGGAAGGTTGGAGATTGGCCTATAATTAGCTAAGATAGCTGGGTCAAGTGATGGCTTTTTAAGTAATGGTTTAATTACTGCCACCTTAAAAGCCTGTGGTACATAGCCAACTAATAAAGGTAGATTGATCATATTTAAGATCGAAGCATTAATTAATGGTAGGGCTTCCTTGAGCAGCCTGGTAGGAATGGAGTCCAATAGACATGTTGATGGTTTGGAGGAAGTAACTAATGAAAATAACTCAGACAGAACAATCGGAGAGAAAGAGTCTAACCAAATACCGGCATCACTGAAAGCAGCCAAAGATAACGATATGGTCTTTGGGATGGTTATGAGTCATTTTTTCTCTAATAGTTAAAATTTTATTAGCAAAGAAAGTCATGAAGTCATTACTAGTTAAAGTTAAAGGAATACTCGGCTCAATAGAGCTCTGACTCTTTGTCAGCCTGGCTACAGTGCTGAAAATAAACCTGGGGTTGTTCTTATTTTCTTCAATTAGTGATGAGTAGTAAGATGTCCTAGCTTTACGGAGGGCTTTTTTATAGAGCAACAGACTCTTTTTCCAGGCTAAGTGAAGATCTTCTAAATTAGTGAGACGCCATTTCCTCTCCAACTTATGGGTTATCTGCTTTAAGCTGCGAGTTTGTGAGTTATACCACGGAGTCAGGCACTTCTGATTTAAGGCTCTCTTTTTCAGAGGAGCTACAGCATCCAAAGTTGTCTTCAATGAGGATGTAAAACTATTGACGAGATACTATATCTCACTCACAGAGTTTAGGTAGCTACTCTGCACTGTGTTGGTATATGGCATTAGAGAACATAAAGAAGGAATCATATCCTTAAACCTAGTTACAGCGCTTTCTGAAAGACTTATAGTATTCCCCACTGCTGGGTAGTCCATCAGAGTAAATGTAAATGTTATTAAGAAATGATCAGACAGAAGGGAGTTTTCAGGGAATACTGTTAAGTCTTCAATTTCCATACAAACAGGCACAGTTTTGGTAAACAGGTGATCAGTCACAGTGGCAAAAGTAATCGGCAGACGTGAGGCAGAGGCAAATGTCAAAAACAAGCTGGGTTCAGAGGCAAAGAGAAACCAGGTTGTCAGAGCTGAGGCAAAAGCTGAGTCCAAAAAACAAGCAAGGTTCAAAAACACTGAGTTCAAAATCAAGAGGCAGAGGGAAAAAACAAGGTCAAACACAGAGCAAGGTCATACACAGAAAAGCAAATGGTCAAGGACTAACAAAGCAACACTAGCCTGTAACGCAGACAAAGTCAAACAAACTGGCAGAGAACAGAGAAAAATGCAAGGCTTAAATAACAGGGTGTGATTAAGGAAAGTGAAAAAGGTGTGTGAGAAAGTTCGGGAAGGGACAAAGCTGAGACAAGCAGGAGCAAGAGAGTCCAATAAAACAAACACTAAGCAGACAGAAATAGAGGCGTAAAAGAAAGAGACAAAGATGCAGGTGCAAGAGAGTACAGAAAAGTAAACATTAAGCAGACAGAAAGAAAGTGGAAGGTGAGTCTCAAGCATGCTGCAAGGAAAATCTACACCTGGAAGGAGCAAGGAAACAAAATCAGGAAAACAAAAGTGAGAACTGAAAAGTGATCAACAAGAGAATTAACAGCTGGGGCTAAAACTAAAACAGAACTAACATGTGGCAAAAGCATAACAAACAGAAATTACAAGCAAAGCCTATAGTGGTAAAATGCAAAATAAAACCAGTGACTAAAGAAATCCTTAACTGAAAATCAAAGACAGGGGACATGAAAACAGACAGAACCAAGATGAAAACCCAGGCCTAGAGCAGATCATGACAGTCTTTGTGACATAACACTGTGTGTCTGTAATGTAACACTGTGTCTTTGTGACTAAACACTGTGTGTTTGTAATGTAACACTGTGTCTTTGTGACATAAGACTGTGTGTTTGTAATGTAACAACATGTCTTTGTCACATAACACCGTGTGTTTGTAATATAGCACTGAGTTTATAATGTAACACGGTATCTTTGTGGTGTAATGCTGTGTCTTTGAGACATAACAATGCATGTCTGTAATGCAACGCTGTGTGTTTGTAATGTAACAATGTGTGTATGTAATCTAACTCTGTGTTTGTAATGTAACACTGTGAGTTTGTAATTTAACGCTATGTGTATGTAACACTGTGTTTGTAATGTAACGCTGTGTTTGTGATGTAACGCTGTGTTTGTGATGTAACACTGTTTGTAATGTAACGCTGTGTGTTTGTAATGTAACACTGTGTGTTTGTCATGTAATGCTGTGTGTTTGTGATATAACACTGTGTGTTTGTAATGTAACACTGTATCTTTGTGGTGTAATACTGTGTCTTTGTCAGGTAACACTCTGTGTTTGTAATATAACACTGTGTTTATAATGTAACACTGTATCTTTGTGGTGTAATGCTGTGTCATTGTGATGTAACACTGTGAATTTGTAATGTAACACTGTGTGTCTGTAATGTAACAGTTTGTGTTTGTAATGTAACACTGTATCTTTGTGGTGTAATACTGTGTCTTTGTCACGTAACACTGCATTTGTAATGTAATGCTGTATCTTTGTGACATAACATTGTTTGTAATGCAACACTGTCTGTAATGTAACGCTGTGTCTTTGTGACATAACACTGTGTTTGTAATGTAAAGCTGTGTGTTTGTAATGTAACACTGTGCATTTGGAATGTAACAGTGTCTTTGTGAAGTAACACTATCTTTGTGGTGTAATACTGTGTGTCTGTAATGTAACGCTGTGTATTTGTAAAATAATGCTGTGTGTTTGTGATGTAACACTGTGTGTTTGCGATGTAACACTGTGTGTTTGTAATGTAATGCTGTGTTTGTAATGTAACACTGCGTGTGTTATGTAACGCTGTGGTGAAATGCCATGTCTATGTGACATAAAACTGCATATCTGTAATGTAACACTGTATCTTTGTGGTGTAATGCTGTGTATTTGTGACATAACGCTCTTTGTCTGTAATGTAACACTGTATGTTTGTAATGTAATGCTGTGTCTTTGTGATGTAACACTGTTTGTCTGTAATGTAACACTTTGTGTTTGTAATGTAACATTGTATCTTTGTGGTGTAATACTATGTCTTTGTCACGTAACACTGTGTGTCTGTAATGTAATGTTGTGTCTTTGTGACATAACATTGTGTGTTTGTAATGTAGCACTGTGCGTTTGTAATGTAACACTGTGTCTTTGTGACGTAACACTGTGTATTTGTAATGCAACTCTGTCTTTGTAATGTAACGCTGTGTGTTTGTAATGTAACACTGTTTGTGTGTAATGTAACGCTGTGTGTATGTAACACTGTATTTTGTGGTGTAATATTGTTTCTTTGTCAGGTAACACTGTGTTTGTAATATAACACTGTTTATATGTAACACTATGTTTCATTCATTCATTCATTTCATTTATTATACAGGAAAAAGGTTAAAAGCACAATTGCACATTACCCCAGGCCTGACTCAGTTCAAACTGTTTTACAGCAGGTTCCTGTTTTACACGTAAACCTACACACAAACAGTCATTTCATTCAATCATGTGGACAATAAACCTAACATGTACAGCACACATTCATAAAATCATAAATACATAAATAAAAAGATAAAAAGATCAGACAAGTGAGAAAGGTAGATCAGTGGTTACACGAATAACTATTCAATAAATCGTCTCTGTAAGTTTTTTAAATAGTATCTCTGAGCTGATAGTTCTAGTGCCCAGAGGGATATCAATCCACACCTTAGTATAGATGTAGAAGAATGATCAATGTCCATAGGTGTTTTTATAAGAAGGGACTTGGAGCTGTTCCGCCGATGTTGATCTGGTGCTCCTTTGAGAGTTTGTAGTTGGAACTAGAGCCAACAGAGCTGGTGGCAGGTTGAAGTTTTTTAACTGAAAATAGAATCTAATAGCTATACTACTTATATAGTTGTTGAAGGTCAGAGCATTTGATCTGGACAGAGTTATACAATGGTGGGTCCAACCTGGAAGTTGACAGTGAATTTTAAAAACTCTGTTGTACAGTCGAGCCATAGGATCAAGAACATCATTTGTGGTGAGAGACCATATAGGCAAACAATAGGAGATAGAGGAGAGGACTACAGCATGGAGGTACGTATGAGAAACAGAGGTTGACAAATATGGTCTGATTTTGTTGTAGACATACAGTTTTTGGAGCAGTTTCTTGGTCAGAGAGTTGACATGTTCTTTGTAATTAAGATGAGAATCCAAGAGCACACCAAGATATTTATAGGTTGTTGTTATGTGCAGTTTGTAATCGGAGAACATGATTGTGTTGCACATTTGGAGTTGCTTCCTGGGGGAATGAAAATACATATATTCTGTCTTTTTCATGTTAATACTAAGGTGGTGATCCGTTAGCCAATTTTGGAGTGTTTTGAGATCAGATGACAATTTAGCATTTACAAAATTGGGGTTTGAGTCAGAGTAAAAGAGTACAGTGTCATCTGCATACAATAAAACGTTAGAATAATTGCATATAAGTGGAAGATCATTAATATAAAGAAGAAACAGTAATGGACCAAGAGTACTCCCTTGTGGTACACCGATGTTTGTGATGTTTGTGGTGTAATGCTGCGTCTGTGATGTAAAACTGCATGTCTGTAATGTAACAGTGTGTTTGTGACTTAACACTGTGTTTGTGACATAACACTGTGTCATTGTGACATAACACTGTGTTTGTGACATAACACTGTGTCATTGTGACATAACACTGTGTTTGTAACATAACATTGTATCTTTTTTAATGTAACGCTGTGTGTTTGTAAAATAACACTGTGACTTAGCACTGTGTGTTTGTAATGTAACACTGTGTGTTTGTAATGTAACGCTGTGTCTTTGTGACATAACACTGCATGTCTGTAATTTAACACTGTGTCTTTGTGACGTAACACTGTGCATTTGTAATGTAACACTGAGTTTGTGACATAACACTGTGTCTTTGTGACATAACACTGTGTGTTTGTAATGTAATGCTGTGTCTTTGTGATGTAACACTGTGTGTCTGTAATGCAACACTATGTGTCTGTAATGTAACACTGCATCTTTTTGATGTAACACTGTGTGTTTGTCATGTAATGTTGTGTGTTTGTGACCTAACACTGTGTGTTTGTGACCTAACACTGTGTGTTTGTAATGCAACACTGTATTCTGTAATGTAATACTGTACTTTTGTGGTGTAATGTGTCTTTGTCAGGTAACACTGTCTCTTTATGGTGTAACATTGTACAATCCAAATTCCAATGAAGTTGGGACGTTGTGTAAAATGTAAATAAAAACAATACAATGATTTGCAAATCCTCTTCAACCTATATTCAATTGAATACACCACAATGACAAGATACTTAATGTTTAAACTGATAAACTTTATTGTTTTTGTGCAAATATTTGCTCATTTTGAAATGGATGCCTGCAACACATTTCAAAAAACTGGGACAGTGGTATGTTTACCACTGTGTTACATCACCTTTCCTTCTAACAACACTCAATAAGCATTTGGGAACTGAGGACACTATTTTTTGAAGCTTTGTAGGTGGAATTCTTTCCCATTCTTGCTTGATGTACGACTTCAGTTGTTCAACAGTCCGGGGTCTCTGTTGACGTATTTTGCGCTTCATAATGTGCCACACATTTTAAATGGGTGACAGGTCTGGACTGCAGGCAGGCCAGTCTACAACCCCTGGCAATAATTATGGAATCACCAGCCTCGGAGGATGTTCATTCAGTTGTTTAATTTTGTAGAAAAAAGCAGATCACAGACATGACACAAAACTAAAGTCATTTAGTTTTGTGGCAACTTTCTGGCTTTAAGAAACACTATAAGAAATCAAGAAAAAAAAGATTGTGGCAGTCAGTAACGGTTACTTTTTAGACCAAGCAGAGGGAAAAAAATATGGACTCACTCAATTCTGAGGAATAAATTATGGAATCACCCTGTAAATTTTCATCCCCAAAACTAACACCTGCATCAAATCAGATCTGCTCGTTAGTCTGCATCTAAAAAGGAGTGATCACACCTTGGAGAGCTGTTGCACCAAGTGGACTGACATGAATCATGGCTCCAACACGAGAGATGTCAATTGAAACCAGAGCCGGCCCAAGGCATACGCCAACTACGCGGTCGCTTAGGGCCTCCACGCCACCAGGGGGCCCCGAGAGCACCGAGACGTTGTGATAAAAAAGTAAATATATACATGAAATTAAAATAATATTGAATAATTTAAACGAAATTGTATTACACCTGAAAAAAATGAATTCATTTTGACAAAAAAGGTTAACTGATGCCTCCTGTTGGCTGCTGCCACCGTTGGGCAAATTTAGATGCACCGCTTGGGTCAGGTGGTCGATGACTAATCGTGAGGAATGAAGTGAGTGCAAGTCATGTCTCAGAAAAGAAATTATCCCTCTGGAGCGGAGAAAAGAAAAAAGAAGTTGGAAGACGAGAAAAAACAAGACAAAGGTAGGTTTGCATGTCCAATATTACAATTTTTGTTGTCATTATTTGCGAAATGCTCCGTTCGTTTAGTGTAAAGTGCTTTAGGTGTCTTAAAGTCAGAGGCGATTGCTCTAAGACTGCAAGGGAAGCTCGGCTTCCCCTAAAATGTAAAAAAATAAGTGATCAAATATATACTGTTGTGTGTAACTAGGTTTAAGGATATGATTCCTTCTTCATGTTCTCTAATGCCATATACCAACACAGTGCAGAGTAGCTACCTAAACTCTGTAAGGGAGATAGAGTATCTCGTCAATAGTTTTACATCCTCATTGAAGACAACTTTGGATGCTGTAGCTCCTCTGAAAAAGAGAGCTTTAAATCAGAAGTGTCTGACTCCGTGGTATAACTCACAAACTCGTAGCTTAAAGCAGATAACCCGTAAGTTGGAGAGGAAATGGCGTCTCACTAATTTAGAAGATCTTCACTTAGCCTGGAAAAAGAGTCTGTTGCTCTATAAAAAAGCCCTCTGTAAAGCTAGGACATCTTTCTACTCATCACTAATTGAAGAAAATAACAACCCCAGGTTTCTTTTCAGCACTGTAGCCAGGCTGACAAAGAGTCAGAGCTCTATTGAGCTGAATATTCCATTAACTTTAACTAGTAATGACTTCATGACTTTCTTTGCTAACAAAATTTTAACTATTAGAGAAAAAATTACTCATAACCATCCCAAAGACGTATCGTTATCTTTGGCTGCTTTCAGTGATGCCGGTATTTGGTTAGACTCTTTCTCTCCGATTGTTCTGTCTGAGTTATTTTCATTAGTTACTTCATCCAAACCATCAACATGTTTATTAGACCCCATTCCTACCAGGCTGCTCAAGGAAGCCCTACCATTATTTAATGCTTCGATCTTAAATATGATCAATCTATCTTTGTTAGTTGGCTATGTACCACAGGCTTTTAAGGTGGCGGTAATTAAACCATTACTTAAAAAGCCATCACTTGACCCAGCTATCTTAGCTAATTATAGGCCAATCTCCAACCTTCCTTTTCTCTCAAAAATTCTTGAAAGGGTAGTTGTAAATCAGCTAACTGATCATCTGCAGAGGAATGGTCTATTTGAAGAGTTTCAGTCAGGTTTTAGAATTCATCATAGTACAGAAACAGCATTAGTGAAGGTTACAAATGATCTTCTTATGGCCAGTGGACAGTGGACTCATCTCTGTGCTTGTTCTGTTAGACCTCAGTGCTGCTTTTGATACTGTTGACCATAAAATTTTATTACAGAGATTAGAGCATGCCATAGGTATTAAAGGCACTGCGCTGCGGTGGTTTGAATCATATTTGTCTAATAGATTACAATTTGTTCATGTAAATGGGGAATCTTCTTCACAGACTAAAGTTAATTATGGAGTTCCACAAGGTTCTGTGCTAGGACCAATTTTATTCACTTTATACATGCTTCCCTTAGGCAGTATTATTAGACGGTATTGCTTAAATTTTCATTGTTACGCAGATGATACCCAGCTTTATCTATCCATGAAGCCAGAGGACACACACCAATTAGCTAAACTGCAGGATTGTCTTACAGACATAAAGACATGGATGACCTCTAATTTCCTGCTTTTAAACTCAGATAAATCTGAAGTTATTGTACTTGGCCCCACAAATCTTAGAAACATGGTGTCTAACCAGATCCTTACTCTGGATGGCATTACCCTGACCTCTAGTAATACTGTGAGAAATCTTGGAGTCATTTTTGATGAGGATATGTCATTCAAAGCGCATATTAAACAAATATGTAGGACTGCTTTTTTGCATTTACGCAATATCTCTAAAATCAGAAAGGTCTTGTCTCAGAGTGATGCTGAAAAACTAATTCATGCATTTATTTCCTCTAGGCTGGACTATTGTAATTCATTATTATCAGGTTGTCCTAAAAGTTCCCTAAAAAGCCTTCAGTTAATTCAAAATGCTGCAGCTAGAGTACTGACGGGGACTAGAAGGAGAGAGCATATCTCACCCATATTGGCCTCTCTTCATTGGCTTCCTGTTAATTCTAGAATATAATTTAAAATTCTTCTTCTTACTTATAAGGTTTTGAATAATCAGGTCCCATCTTATCTTAGGGACCTCGTAGTACCATATCACCCCAATAGAGCGCTTCGCTCTCAGACTGCAGGCTTACTTGTAGTTCCTAGGGTTTGTAAGAGTAGAATGGGAGGCAGAGCCTTCAGCTTTCAGGCTCCTCTCCTGTGGAACCAGCTCCCAATTCAGATCAGGGAGACAGACACCCTCTCTACTTTTAAGATTAGGCTTAAAACTTTCCTTTTTGCTAAAGCTTATAGTTAGGGCTGGATCAGGTGACCCTGAACCATCCCTTAGTTATGCTGCTATAGACGTAGACTGCTGGGGGGTTCCCATGATGCACTGTTTCTTTCTCTTTTTGCTCTGTATGCACCACTCTGCATTTAATCATTAGTGATTGATCTCTGCTCCCCTCCACAGCATGTCTTTTTCCTGGTTCTCTCCCTCAGCCCCAACCAGTCCCAGCAGAAGACTGCCCCTCCCTGAGCCTGGTTCTGCTGGAGGTTTCTTCCTGTTAAAAGGGAGTTTTTCCTTCCCACTGTAGCCAAGTGCTTGCTCACAGGGGGTCGTTTTGACCGTTGGGGCTTTACATAATTATTGTATGGCCTTGCCTTACAATATAAAGCGCCTTGGGGCAACTGTTTGTTGTGATTTGGCGCTATATAAAAAAATTGATTGATTGATTGATTGTACATGTCATTGACTAAATATGCGCTACAACGCGCTCAACTTTTGTTCAGAATCAGCTTCTTATCACTGGTAACGACGCGGCTTTCCTCTCACTCAAACCCGCAGCTTCACAGTGCTTTAAACAGCAGTGTCACAGACTTCAATAGCGACACAAAGCGAAACGAGAGTCATTGGATAAATGCTGGGCTTTGTCCCGCCCATCGGACGCTCAGCGTGTCTGGGGGTCTATGGGGCAGTGGGCTGGCCTCGGCTGGCCCGGACGCTCAGCTTCTGCATGATGATTGGATGATCTGTCTGAGACTGAATCCCTTTTTGATTGACAGCGAAATGAGCGAATCAGCGATCTTTTGGTGTAAACATCCGTGGGAGCATTTTCATTCTGTTCTGAGTTGAACCGGAGACTTTCCTAATCCTCTTAGGGGCATTTTCTTTGTTAAAAACAACTAGCGACAAATCGAGCTTTTATTTCTGGTGTTTTTTTGTAGCTGCTTGTGTTTGGAGACTGACTTCTGTTACTCTTTCTGACTTCTATAGCAGTTTCTGTCCCTACCGAGCAGCGGGTGCTGCTGAGCTCCTCCACCGTCACAAAGCACTCACAGGCGGACACACTTCACACTAGCCTCGCGCCAGTCCCAGCTAGCGAGCTAGCTAGGTAACAAGCTGCACATAATGGCAGACAATTTGAATGTTGTGGACCGGATTTTGGCGAAGCCATTTGATAGTCTTCCTTATGAAGAAAAACTTCGAGTTAAACAGCAGGGCAGATCAACTCCTCAGATTAATTTGGTGCAAAAGGTGGGGAAAAGTAGCTCAGCTCTCAATGGTTTGCAGGCCAAAGTTGAAGCAATAGCCCCTAGTGCAATGTTTGTGCATTGCTATGCACAAACATTGCTGTTATGTTGTGGATTTCTATGTTCATTTTGGAGATTATTTAAGTATTGTATTTATTATTTAAGTATTTAATTTTGATTACAACTTTATTTTTTTGTAAGATAATGTGATTGTCATTTGATTCTATTTTGTATTTGGATATTGAACATTTTGCACACCATTGCACATCTGAAAGAAATTAAACTATTTAACGTGTTTACTATAGTACCCACACTCAGAATGTGGCTTGGCATTGTCTTGCTGAAGTAAGCAGAGACGTCCCTGAAAAAGACGTTGCTTTGATGGCAGCATGTGTTGCTCCAAAACTTGGATGTACCTTTCAGCATTGATGGTGCCATCACATATGTGTAAGTTGGCCATGCCATGGGCACTAACACACCCCCATACCATCACAGATGCTGGATTTTAAACTTTGCGCTGGTAACAATCTGGTTGGTCTTTTTCCTCTTTTGTCTGGAGGACACAACGTTCATGATTTCCAAAAACTATTTGAAATGTGGACTCATTAGACCACAGCACACTTTTCCACTTTGCGTCTGTCCATTTCAAATGAGCTCAGGCCCAGAGAAGGTGGCAGCGTTTCTGGATGTTGTTGATGTATGGCTTTTGCTTTGCATGGTAGAGTTTTAACTTGCACTTGTAGATGTAGCAACGAACTGTGTTAATTGACAATCGTTTTCTGAAGTGTTCCTGAGCCCACACAGTAAGATCCTTTACACAATGATGTCGATTTTTAATGCAGTGGTGCCTGAACGATCAAAGGTTACAGGCATTCAATGTTGGTTTTCGGCCTTGCCGCTTACATGTAGAAAGTTCTCCAGATTATCTGAATCTTCTGATTATATTATGGACTATGGCAATTGAACGTTGAGAAACATTGTTCTTAACCCCTTAACGCCCATCGTCGCATATATGCTACAATCTCTGATTCAAATATACAACTTACCAAATTGACCTGTATGCCCGTTGTCGCAAATTTGCAACATACCATCATTATTATTATAACATAAAGTCATTACCAGAATACCCAATATTACTATCTAGTTTTTGTGCAAAAGTGAAATTAATAATCTCAACATTATTTACCATCTACTTAAAGGCAAAAACACACACAAAACATTTTTTTATATACAGCTATATAAATTCGGGCATTAAGGGGTTAAACTGTTGGACTATTTTTTCACGCAGTTGTTCACAAAGTGGTGATCCTCGCCCCATATTTGCTTGTGAATGGTTGAGCCTTTTGGGGACGCTCCTTTTATACTGAATCATGACACGCACCTGTTTCCATTAACCTGTTCACCTGTGGAATGTTCCAAACAGGTGTTCTTTGAGCATTCATCAACTTTCCAGTCTTTTGTTATCCCCGTCCCAGCTTTTTTGAAATGTGTTGCAGGCATCCATTTCAAAATGAGCAAATATTTGTACAAAAACAGTAAAGTTTATCTGTTTGAACATTAAATATCTTGTCTTTATGGTGTATTCAATTGAATATAGGTTGAAGAGGATTTGCAAATCATTGTATTTTGTTTTTATTTACATTTCACACAACGTCCAAACTTCATTTGAATTGGGGTTGTATCTTTGTGATGAAACATGCGTTGTGATGTAATGCTACGTCTTTGTGATGTAACACTGTGTCTTTATGAAAGAGCTCCAGCTCAAAGTGGATGAAGCTGAGCAGCTGGCCGTGAAAGGAGGAAAGAAACAGCTTCATAAACTGGAGTCCAGAGTGAGTGAGACATGGCTGTTTTGTCATAGTCACTGTATGAGTAAGTGGATCAGATCCCACAATGTCCAAGTTTATAATCTGTTTGTTGTGGCGACCAGAACCTTCAAAAGAGCCGGAAGCATGTCCTCGAAGCAGATCTTTGTATTGCATTTATGAAAAATCCCCCCTCCCCCATCAAAACAAACAAATAAAAAAGTTAGTTTCAGTCACACTTCTTATGTAAAAGTTGGCCACTGGAAGATAACATTTGACTTTTTTGCCTTCATTGCACCTGGGACAGAGAGCAGGCAGGAACCAACACAGTCTGGAACTCAGGAGCAGCTTTGAAATGATAAGGATCCTATCCCACTAGGCTGCGACAGCCTTCCAAGGGCAGTTGTGAGGGAAATCGCTTGATTTTGCGTGACATACGCTGGATGGCGGTCTTCCCTCGCTTGACTCTCGGGGCATGGCCCACATTGTGTCTGAATTTAGAACTGGTCAAAGTCAGCAATGTCCTACACACTCTCAGACCCATGGCAGGTGTCAGGAAGCCCTCTGAATGTGGTCCCTGCAACTCATAACATGTGAGAACCGTGACAGATGATGGATGAAACTACATTTGCAAGTGATTGGAGACAAAATCTTGGATCTGATATTCCTTGTGGGAGACATACAGAAGCTGCCCTGGGAGCTTGCCAAAACAGCAGAGATGATTGGAGAGAGACGGCACTTCTGGAAGTGGCCGAGGGAGTCAGGCAGCCACGGCTCAACTGCTGACCCGTGTACGCATAGTCAGCAGGCTGGACCCAGCTGGCATTAACTTTTTTCTTTCAAATCAGGACCACAATGGGGAAAAAAGTCTCATGCTCACGGCTGTGAGCCGTGGGCATACACGGTCAGCCCACGCGCACAGAGGTGGGCTTCAGCACAGCAGAGCTGAGGAGGACATCTGTCCACAGGAGGATCCCTGCATGATGGTGCCAGCCAGGTGTTCTTTGATGGCATGGACTGCTGGACATTACATATTTCATCCTGTGGGAAATTAGTCCATGAGCCAGTCATTAATTTTGACCTAATCGGTACCACTTAAAGGGACTAAATAACACTTAGAATCCAGCCTCAGTGTACCACGGCCTACACAAAAATGTATGATCACCATCCCAGGGTGGCAGCTGTAGCCAGGTAGGGGTCAATGAAGAATTAAACAGAGGTCAAAATGTAAAAATGGGATGGCTATAATACATGTTTGTGTAGGCCATGCTACACTGAGGCTGGATTGTAAGTGCCATTTTTCCCTCTTAAGTAGTGTCGACAACATGCTTGGGCCATGGACTAAATCATTCTACAAGTACGAGTGAGTGCCCTGTTCACAGTGTTCTTGTTTTTGCCATTTTTTCTCAACAGTGTAGACAAAAGCCTTTGATATTATTATTTATTACTGTTGTTTTATCTTTTATTTTATTTTATGTCATTATTATTCACAGAGCTGTTCCTTACTGGGTAAAGTCGGGGGGGGGGGGGGGGGGGTATACACATGGAAAATATCAGGTTTATCTCAGCTGAACACTTGGTGCACAAATGTGTCATTACAGTCCTGAGTGGTGTTAGATAGACATCCGTGAGAGTGGCACACAAATCAAGAGATTCTTGTATCTGTCCACTCACGTGATACTCTGCATCCAGAAAGTATTCACAGCACTTTGCTTTTTCCACATTTTGTCATTTTATAATTCCAAAATGTATGAAATTCATTTTTCCTCAAACATCTACACACAATACCCCATAATGATAAAATGAAAACTTTTTTTTAGATTTTTGCAAATGTATTAAAAATAAAAAACTAAGAAGTGTATTCACAGCCTTTGCCATGAAGCTCCAAATTGAGCTCAGATGCCTCCTGTTTCCACTGATCATCCTTGAGATGTTTCTACAGTTTAATTGGAGTCCACCTGGGGTAAATTCAGTTAATTGGACATGATTTGGAAAGACACACACCTGTCTACATATAAGGCCCCACAGTTGACAGTCAGAGCAAAAAACAAGCATGGAGTCAAAGGAATTGCCTGTAGACCTCTGGGACAGGATTGTCTCCAGGCACAAATCTGGGGAAGGGTACAGAAACATTTCTGTTGCTTTGAAGATCCCAATGAGCACAGTGACCTCCATCATCTATAAATGAAAGAAGTTCAGCTCCATCTAAACTGAGCGATCGGGGGAGAAGGACCTTAGTCAAGGAGGTCACCAAGAACCCGATGGTCACTCTGTCAGTGCTCCAGCATTCCTCTGTGGAGAGACAAGAGACTTCAAGAAGGACAACCATCTCTGCAGTAATCCACCAATCAGGTCTGTATGGTAGAGTGGCCAGACAGAAACCACTCCTTAGTAAAAGGCACATGCAGCCCAACTGGAGTTTGACAAAAGGCACCTGAACAACTCTCAGACCAGGAGAAACAAAATTCTCTGGTCTGATGAGACAAAGATTGAACTCTTTGGCGTCATGTTTGGAGGAAACCAGGCACCATCCCTACAGTGAAGCATGATGGTGGCAGCATCATGCTGTGGGGATGTTTTTCAGCAGCAGGAACTGGGAGACGAGTCAGGATTGAGAGAAAGATGAATGCAGCAATGTACACAGACATCCTGGATGAAAACCTGCTCCAGAGTGCTCTTGACCTCAGACTGGGGTGACGGTTCATCTTTCAGCAGGACAATGACCCTAAGCACACAGCCTAGATATCAAAGGAGTGGCTTCAGGACAACTCTGTGAATGTCCTTGAGTGGCCCAGCCAGAGCCCAGACCTGAATCCAACTGAACATCTCTGGAGAGATCTGAAAATGGCTGTGCACCGACACTCCCCATCCATCCTGGTGGAGCTTGAGAGGTGCTGCAAAGAGGAATGGACCAAACTGCCCAGAGTTAGGTGCACCAAGCTTGTGCCATAATATTCAAGAAGGCTTGAGGCTGTAATTGCTCCCAAACGTGCATCAACAAAGTATTGAGCAAAGGCTGTGAATACTTATGGACAAGTGCTTTCTTAGTTTTTCATTTTTAATAAATTTGAAAAAAAAAAAAAAAAAAATCTTTTTCATGTTGTCATTATGGGGTGTTGTGAGTAGAATTTTGAGACGAAAACTGAATTTACTCAATTTTGGAATAAGGCTGTAACATAACAAAATGTGGAACAAGTGAATCGCTGTGAACACTTTCCGGGGGCACCGTACGTATGCGGGCGTCTTTGCCATTAGTCTGTGTGGCCAACACAGATGGCCACACAGACTGGCCAACATTCAGACAACATGCACTGATATTTTGTCTGAACCACTTCAGGGAGATACCAAATATGAATTTGTCACTCATTCATGTGTTTGATTGCTAATTCGTGTCTCCAACTGCTCTTTGACAGTTGCACCCTAGTGAGATGGCACAAACATGTCTTTCCACAAACAGTGAAGTCTCTCTATCTGTGTCTCTGTCTCTGTTCCTGTCTCTGTCTGTCTGTCTGTCTGTCTGTCTGTCTCTGTCCCTCAGGTGAGGGAGCTGCAGACAGAGTTGATGGTTGAGCAGAAGAAGAGTGAGGAGTATCATAAAGGAGTTCGTCGTTATGAAAAAAAAGTCAAAGAGTTAACGCACCAGGTCAGGTCACATGATGACATCATCCACGTGAATGCATTAAAACCTACAGAACCCGAGAGGATGGATCCTGATCCGGTTCTGTCTTCTGACTGGTTTCTTTTGTTCTCTGTGTTCTTGCAGTCAGAAGAAGACCAGAAGACTTTGCTGATGATGCAGGAACTCGTCGATAAGCTTCAGGCAAAAGTCAAGAGCTACAAGAGACAGGCCCAGAACACAGTGAGTCCTTCTGAGAACCACAAAGCTGCTCACGTGAGTTGTCTCTGCAGAAGGAAACTGTCCCAGAACAATTACAAGATGAAGACAAAAATCTCACCACTGTAGATCGTTGAATCCACATGACTGTTTTTAAGATTTTGGGGGACTATGATTTCTTATCAGTTCAGAGAGAATGTGCCAGTGCCAAGCGTTGTATAATGCCCAGACTTCACCTGGCTGAGGCAGACAGATCATTGTTGTAGAGATATGAGGATAAACTGTTGCACTGATGTCACAGTACATGTATTTGTGCTGAACTGTGTCACGCACACACGTGATGGTCCGGTGAATTGTAATCCAGCTCATGAATGAGAAAAGAACGTTGACATTTACTCTGTCTCATGCTGCTCACAGATTAAAGATACTGAATGTAAAAACTGAACTCATACCAAACCATGATGTATGTGGACTATGACACCCCTAGTGCCTGGGTGGTTACAATCCAGGATCCAAGGTGTTTCCATGGTGTCAAGGATGTGGCAAAGCATGGCTCCAAAGTATGCTTCCACATTTGCCTTGACCTCTGACACACACAGCCCCCTGTACATAAATATTTGCACTTTGGTAATATTTTATGGTGGTGGGAGGAGCCCTGCTTTTACCCATGGCCTGGACTTACACACTCTGGAGGTATCTGGACATGGTCCTTGGGTGCCCCAGTCCTGGGCAGTTTTGCACTATGAGGGACATTAAATGCATTCCTGTGTCCAGAGCACCTGGCATTGCCTTCACCTTAGCGTGCTGATGTCACATGAGGGCAGACAGCCAAAGGAACACGTCAGGCAAAGTAACGCACCAGATTCTGTAGAGACGCATCTATTTTCCCACTCGTATGGTTAGCATACTGTCATAGAATGGTACAGTGCTCCTTATCCCTTTAAATTTTATTAGCAACAGAACAAGTGTCAGCCTCACTTCATCTAAATTCTGGGTCATAGCAGGGGATGTAAGGCCATATCGGGCACTTTGAGTTAAAAACATGAAACTTGGCACACTTATAGAGTGACTTCACATGAACATTTTTGGATATGGAAGCAAGTTGGCAGAGCCCTCTGGTGGCCGCCATGGGAACTAAAGTTTTGCTGCCCAACCAAAATCACAAAAACATACTAATACTTGATAACTTGCTTATTTATTGCTGTAAAACAACAAAACATGGCAAATTAATACGAGTGAAGCGCTGCGAAGCACTGCGAAGCGCCGTGCAGCGGCGCGAAGCTCGCTCATGGTACACTGTGACCCAAACAGGAAGAGCCAAATTCTTAATCCACAGTGAAACAGGAAATGTCAAATGTCACTCATTTCCTGGATCGACACTTCCTGGAATCTCGCGGGAACTCATTGGCAAGCTCACACTCAAACAGGAAGTGCCAAATTTTCAGTCACAGTGAAACAGGAAATGTCAAATGTTGAACACTTCCTGGCATGGGTGGAGCTAGAGCGGAGGTCGGAGTGACTGCTAGGTTCCTCCTGTCCAGTGGTGCTGTGTACCACAAAAAGTTCTAATCCACCTTAGTAGAAGAAGAAAAATGTTTGCCCCAGATTTGAACTGAATACGTCATTTGAACTATGTACTTCTGATGACACCAAACTTATATTGGTGAGTAAACGACCATATTTTATGCCAGAAATGAGGTCCAGGTTGTTAAAACCAGCATCGCTCCTTTAATTCAGGTTGCCTTATATACACCTTTAAGCTAACAGACAACAGCTTGTTCATGCTCTGTTGATTTATTAGTGCAGCAGATAACTGAAACAATCCTTCAAATGGTGAAGGAAGCTGAAAGGTTTTAGCCATGCCAAAGTCTGAAGGACCTAAATGACATGGTGAGATGCTGACAAGCTTCGCTCCTTCATGTCCGTGACATATACATATTACAACTTACCATGCTTAATGCCTTTGTATTTTAAAAAATGTCATCAAAGCCACCTGATGACCAAAATTGGAAACAGTATTACTGCTGGAGCTGGAATATTTTGATACAAAAGTGCATAACACCATGATGTGCATTTTCAAGGATACAACTTCATTTTGTTCAAATACATAATTACAACACACAAGGCAAATTATTTGTGTATTGTAGTTCACCAAAGCCCCCTAGTGACCACAACAGGAATGAATAAAAATGGCCTGAAATGGAAATCAAATGGACTGAGTGAAGACACTCTTGTTGTGAAGTAACCAAATGTAAAGAGAAAGAATAGTAACAAATTTTAAACAATTTCAATGATACTGTTAGCTCATGTTAGTCAGGTTGTATGACATATCACCTATTTTAATCCATAATCGCATTTGTTTTAAGGTTGGAAACAGTTCCCTTCACAATTGCACAGTGCGGTACACTTCAGCTTTGCTTTGTTGCATTTGCACAGACCATGGCATGACTTCATGCAATTGCAGCGTATCAGCTCATAGCCCATTTCATGTGCCTGTTGAAGGCTGGTCCAGTTGGGTAGTCATTGGGGAGAGTCTTTGTCCTACTCCCAGCCAAAGTGTGAATGGTTTGGCAGCTCAGATGTCCTCCTTGGAACAATGTTCTCAGAATATGCTGCTTCGGTGGAGCTTCTGTAAGAGACTTTGATTAACATGCCTTCTAGAGACTCTGATTGACCTGCTTTGTAGAGACTTTGATTGACCTGCTTTCTAGAGACTTTGATTGATGTGCTTTCGAGAGACTTTGATTGACATGCCTTCCAGAGACTTTGATTGACATGCTTTCTAGAGAATCTGATTGACATGCCTTCCAGAGACTTTGATTGACGTGCTTTCTGGAGACTCTGATTGACATGCCTTCCAGAGACTTCGATTTTCCTGGAAAACGTGCTGCCTTGCTTCATTGACGTTGGTAAGTTCAGTGGTGCGGTCATACCACAACACCATAGGCCTCTCAATGAGAGCCAGCAACTCGTCCTTCAACTGACACTGTGGATTTGACAGGAACAAGAAAGCCTTTGTAATGCTGCGTTTACACATAACGACGGCACGTCACTAATGCCACGAAGTATACATTCTTTGCCGCTGATCACGAATGTGATGATTCGGGGCAGAGGCATTAAGTGTCCTCAGGAACTGCTGCAACCTGTTACCACTCGTTACGATTAATGGCATGTGTTGCTGGAGAATTATCAGGAACCATTACTCATGGTCGGCCTCTACTGGTGGTTGGCTCTCACTGCGGTATTGTATCACTTCCTGTTCCGGAGCACAGCAGTGTTTTGCTGTATCTGTTAGCTGTTTAATCTGCGCAGTTAGATTGATGTAGTTAACTAGATAACGATTTGTTTCACAGTGTAATCTTCACATGCCTTAACTAAAGCACTCCCTCTGCTGAATCACCTCTAAATTATTTACACATTATTCACTTTGTGTGTTTTTAGGAATCCGCTAGCTTAGCGCAGCTACTAGCTCTTAGCCGGTTTAGCATGGCGGCTTCTCCTGTCTCTCCCGCACTTTTCTGCTCTGGGTGTGAAATGTTTAGTTATTCCTCGGCCTCCTTTAGCAGTAATGGTACTTGTAATAAGTGTAGCTTACTCGTAGCTTTGGAGGCCAGGCTGGGAGAATTGGAGCCTCGGCTCCGCACCTTGGAACATCCTACAGCTAGCCAGGCCCCTGTAGTCTGTGTGGACCAAGGTATCTTAGCCGCCGTTAGTTCCCCTCCTGCAGATCCCGAGCAGCTGGGAAAGCAGGCCGGCTGGGTGACTGTGAGGAGGAAGCGTAGTCCTAAACAGAAGCCCCGTGTACACCGCCAACCTGTTCACATCTCTAACCGTTTTTCCCCACTCTGTGACACACCCGCCAAGGAACAAACTCTGGTTATTGGCGACTCTGTTTTGAGAAATGTGAAGTTAGCGACACCAGAGCAGGCGACATTGACAGAAATTTGAAACTGCTGGCTAAGGCTAAGCGTAAATTTGGTAAGATTGTAATTCACGTCGGCAGTAATGACACCCGGTTACGCCAATCGGAGGTCACTAAAATTAATATTGAATCGGTGTGTAACTTTGCAAAAACAATGTCAGACTCTGTAGTTTTCTCTGGGCCCCTCCCCAATCGGACCGGGAGTGACATGTTTAGCCGCATGTTCTCCTTGAATTGCTGGCTGTCTGAGTGGTGTCCAAAAAATGAGGTGGGCTTCATAGATAATTGGCAAAGCTTGTGGGGAAAACCTGGTCTTGTTAGGAGAGATGGCATCCATCCCACTTTGGATGGAGCAGCTCTCATTTCTAGAAATCTGGCCAATTTTGTTAAATCCTCCAAACCATGACTATCCAGGGTTTGGGACCAGGAAGCAGAGTTGTAGTCTTACACACCTCTCTGCAGCTTCTCTCCCCCTGCCATCCCCCCAATACCCCATCCCCGTAGAGACGGTGCCTGCTCCCAGACCACCAATAACCAGCAAAAATCTATTTAAGCATAAAAATTCAAAAAGAAAAAATAATATAGCACCTTCAACTGCACCACAGACTAAAACAGTTAAATGTGGTCTATTAAACATTAGATCTCTCTCTTCTAAATGTGGTCTATTAAACATTAGATCTCTCTCTTCTAAGTCCCTGTTAGTAAATGATATAATAATTGATCGACATATTGATTTATTCTGCCTTACAGAAACCTGGTTACAGCAGGATGAATATGTTAGTTTAAATGAGTCAACACCCCCGAGTCACACTAACTGCCAGAACGCTCGTAGCACGGGCCGAGGAGGAGGATTAGCAGCAATCTTCCTCTCCAACTTATTAATTAATCAAAAACCCAGACAGAGCTTTAATTCATTTGAAAGCTTGACTCTTAGTCTTGTCCATCCAAATTGGAAGTCCCAAAAACCAGTTTTATTTGTTGTTATCTATCGTCCACCTGGTCATTACAGTGAGTTTCTCTGTGAATTTTCGGACCTTTTGTCTGACTTAGTGCTTAGCTCAGATAAGATAATTATAGTGGGTGATTTTAACATCCATACAGATGCTGAGAATGACAGCCTCAACACTGCATTTAATCTATTGTTAGACTTGATTGGCTTTGCTCAAAATGTAAATGAGTCCACCCACCACTTTAATCATACCTTAGATCTTGTTCTGACTTATGGTATGGAAATTGAAGACTTAACAGTATTCCCTGAAAACCCCCTTCTGTCTGATCATTTCTTAATAACATTTACATTTACTCTGATGGACTACCCAGCAATGGGGAATAAGTTTCATTACACTAGAAGTCTTTCAGAAAGCGCTGTAAGTAGGTTTAAGGATATGATTCCTTCTTTATGTTCTCCAATGCCATATACCAACACAGGGCAGAGTAGCTACCTAAACTCTGTGAGTGAGATAGATTATCTCATCAATAGTTTTATATCCTCATTGAGGACAACTTTGGATGCTGTAGCTCCTCTGAAAAAGAGAGCCTTAAATCAGAAGTGCCTGACTCCGTGGTATAACTCACAAACTCGCAGCTTAAAGCAGATAACCCGTAAGCTGGAGAGGAAATGGCGTCTCACTAATTTAGAAGATCTTCACTTAGCCTGGAAAAAGAGTTTGTTGCTCTATAAAAAAGCCCTCCGTAAAGCTAGGACATCTTACTACCCATCACTAATTGAAGAAAATAAGAACAACCCCAGGTTTCTTTTCAGCACTGTAGCCAGGCTGACTAAGAGTATTCCTTTAACTTTAACTAGTAATGACTTCATGACTTTCTTTGCTAATAAAATTTTAACTATTAGAGAAAAAAATTACTCATAACCATCCCAAAGACATATTGTTGTCTTTGGCTGCTTTTAGTGATGCCGGTATTTGGTTAGACTCTTTCTCTCCGATTGTTCTGTCTGAGTTATTTTCATTAGTTACTTCCTCCAAACCATCAACATGTCTATTAGACCCCATTCCTACCAGGCTGCTCAAGGAAACCCTACCATTAATTAATGTTTCGATCTTAAATATGATCAATCTATCTTTGTTAGTTGGTTATGTACCACAGGCTTTTAAGGTGGCAGTAATTAAACCATTACTTAAAAAGCCATCACTTGACCCAGCTATCTTAGCTAATTATAGACCAATCTCCAACCTTCCTTTTCTCTCAAAATTTTTTGAAAGGGTAGTTGTAAAACAGCTAACTGATCATCTGCAGAGGAATGGTCTATTTGAAGAGTTTCTGTCAGGGTTTAGAATTCATCATAGTACAGAAACAGCATTAGTGAAGGTTACAAATGATCTTCTTATGGCCTCAGACAGTGGACTCATCTCTGTGCTTGTTTTGTTAGACCTCAGTGCTGCTTTTGATACTGTTGACCATAAAATTTTATTACAGAGATTAGAGCATGCCATAGGTATTAAAGGCACTGCGCTGCGGTGGTTTGAATCATATTTATCTAATAGATTAGAATTTGTTCATGTAAATGGGGAATCTTCTTCACAGACTAAGGTTAATTATGGCGTTCCACAAGGTTCTGTGCTAGGACCAATTTTATTCACTTATACATGCTTCCCTTAGGCAGTATTATTAGACAGCATTGCTTAAATTTTCATTGTTACGCAGATGATACCCAGCTTTATCTATCCATGAAGCCAGAGGACACACACCAATTAGCTAAACTGCAGGATTGTCTTACAGACATAAAGACATGGATGACCTCTAATTTCCTGCTTTTAAACTCAGATAAAACTGAAGTTATTGTACTTGGCCCCACAAATCTTAGAAACATGGTGTCTAACCAGATCCTTACTCTGGATGGCATTACCCTGACCTCTAGTAATACTGTGAGAAATCTTGGAGTCATTTTTGATCAGGATATGTAATTCAAGTTTTGTTCTCCTTGTTGCAGAGAAAGTTCTGCCCGTTACCTGGGATCTGGGTGGAGTTACTCTTCTGCAACCACCAATGCCTCTCTTCTCCCTAGTTGAGGTCTTAAGGCTTTGTTCATTGTAGACATCAAATATGATATCCAATCTCTCCACACATTTCAAGATGTTTTGAATGTGGGGTACAACATAGTCAGAGAAGGTCTTTGAAGCAGGTGGAGTGAGAGCATGTACCACCAATGGACTATCAAGAACAGCTGCAGTAAACTGAGGGACTGTGTGGTAAGAGTTGGCCAGAACCTTCCAGGGGAGAAAGCAAGTTTGACTTCTTGCCTGATCTCATCTCCCCTGACCTTGACAGTGATGGTGGCCATGACTGGTTCTCAAACTTGAAGAACTCCTCAAGCTTTCCCTCTCGAGACCGGCAGGCGATGTATAACCTGGAGAACAAGGCACAGTCGTCCTTCAAAGCAGAGACCCGATTTTTCTGTTTCGAATGATGTTGACTCTGAGAGAACAGTGACAGCTTGTTCTTCTTGATAGGCTGAGTATAATCGACTTTGTCTGAGTGGTGATGCGTTCAGCTACAAATGTCTCATACTCATGCCTCCCCAAGTCATATACGTCCTTGACCCTTTCCACAGATGACAAGCTTTTTATGTAAGAAATATACTGGACATAGAAAGATGTGGCTTTTGCTTACGAAATGAAGAAAATTTGTCTTCACATTATCGCCCCTGTTGTGGTCACCAGGGGGATTTGGTGAATTGTTACTCACAAATACTTTGCTTTGTGTGTTGTAATTCTGTATTTGATTCTGTATTTTGTATCATGGTCCAATGCAATTTTGTATCAAAATATTAAGGCTTCTGCAGTAATATTGTTTACAGTTTTGGTCACCAGGGGGCTTTGATGACATTTTTAAAACTCTGTTGACAATTTCCATGGTATCTTCTATTAATTTGCCAAGTTTTGTTGTTTTACAGCAATAAATAAGCAAGTTAACAAGATATTTTGTATGTTTTTGTGATTTTGGTTAGGCAGTAAAACTTTAGTTCCCAGGTCGGCCTCCAGGGGGCTCTGCCAACTTGTTTCCATATCCAGAATTGGTCCGATGGGGTTAATCTACAAGTGTGCCAACTTTCATGTTTTTAGCCCAAAGTGCACAATCTGGTGCCTACACTGGCCTGACATCTCCCGCAATCGAGGGCGGAGACACTGCAGGTTTTCCTTTTTACCAATCACCTTCTCCCCTGAACATTAACACCTGATCATTAATGAAATCGCCTGCTGAGCTGACTGATTGCCCAACCCTGTTCCAGAATGTCGTCATTGTGGGTTTATTCTAACTATGTTGTTCCTTTGTGTGTCCACTAGGAGGAGGAGGTGATCTCCAATGTTGTCCGTGTCAGAAAAATGCAACACGAGTTGGATGATACAGAGGAAAGAGCCGAAATAGCAGAAACATGCGTGAACAAGCTGCGGATTCAAACCCGTGAACAGACCAGAAAGATAACTGTGGTGAGTTCCTCTGAGGCCACGCCCACACACACATGTACACACAGTCGTTTAGTGGTTAGCACTGGTGCCTCACAGCAAGAAAGTCATGGGATCGATTCCCAGCCTTTCTGTGTGGAGTTTACATGTTCTCCCCGTGTCTGTGTGGGTTTCCTCCCACAATCAAAAACATGATTAGTTAGGGTCTGCTACTTTCTCTGCCCCTGAGCAAGGCAGTATCTCTACATCTGGAGTTGGTCCCAGGGCATTGGACTGTGGCTGCACACTGCCCCGAGTGGTTGGATTCTGTCTAACTGTAATTAGGATGTTAAAGGCAGAGGACACATTTCATTGTATGTAGGTACAATGACAATAAAGGCAGACACACATACAGAGACCCACACATAGAGACACATACAGACACAAACACAAACAAACATACAGACACACATACACACACTCATATACAGACACACACAGGCACACATACAGACACACACACATACAGACTCATACAGAGACACACATACAGACACGCATACACACACTCATATACAGACACACACAGGCACACATACAGACACACACACATACAGACTTATACAGACACGCACACATACACACACACACATATACAGACACACATACAGACACGCACACACACACACGCACACATACACACACACACATATACAGACACACATACAGACACGCACACACACACACGCACACATACACACACACATATACAGACACGCACACACACACGCACACATACACACACACATATACAGACATACACAGACACATGCATATACAGACACACATACATACACACACACATACAGACTTATACACAGACACAGACACACATACAGACACGTATACAGACATGCATACACATACAGACACACATACAGACAGACAGGTGGGTTGGAGTTCCTACTGGACACAAGCCTCGAGTGTCCTCGGTCCCACTGTGAAGGGGTTTGCCAGGAGAGATCTTGGTATGAGGATGTTTCAAAAGAAACAAACCCCAGCTAAAACCTCCACAAAGCGCCTAGGCACCAGGGCGTATGAAGAAAATGGTGCAACTTCTCCCAGTGCAGCGGGGAGACATCTCTTCTGTAGCAGCACTCAGCTGGGTCATCCACCAGATCAGCGGTGTCATCCACCAGATAGTTCTGATCCTGGACCCCAGCAACAACACCATCAAAGGGCTAAAAGAATCCAGTGAAACTGCATCATTGTAAATTGATCCATTGGGGAGAAGAAAAAGATCTCTCACTGCTTTGCTTACTCAAACTTGAGAAGTGGGGCAGGAGATCGAAGGCAGTACTTGAGGAGAGGAAAGGTCACCATCTTGAAGAGAGCCCTCGGATACAAAGTCAGTAATGTTAAGGGTGCAGCTTTAGACCCCGGGTCTGGGGCCCACTGCACTCTTGTAGAAGGAAATTCAAGGCAAATGAAAAAAAAAAGACAGACACACATGGACACACAGACACACACACACACACCTACAGACACATACAGACACACAGACTTATACACACACATAGACACACATACAGACACAGACACACATGGACATACAGACACACACACCGACACACACACACCCACACACACACATACAGACACACAGACACATCCATGCACACATACAGACAGACATACGTACATGCATACATACAGACAGACACACATACAGACTCACATACATACAGACACACATACAGACACATGCACAGACACACATACAGACACATACACAGACACATACAGACAGACACACACCGACACATACACAGGCACACATACAGACAAGCACACACACACATACACATACAGACACATATACGTACATGCATACATACAGACACATGCACAGACACACATACACAGACACACACATAGACACAGACACACATACAGACACATACACATATACAGACACACATACAGACACGCACACACACACACATAGAAACACACATATACAGACACACATAGAGACACACATACTGACACACACACATATAGACTTATACACAGACACAAACACACATACAAACACACACAGACACACATACAGCCACACATAGATAGACACATACACAGACACACATATACACAGATACACATATATACACACACAGAGACACACATACACACAGGCACATACAGACACACACACATACACCGACACAAATACAGACACACACACATACAGACATGCACAGACACACATACAGGCATGCGCATACACATACACACACATACAGACACACACACCTACAGACACATGCAGACACATATAGACATACAGAGACACACACACACACATGTACAGACACACAGATACGCACATACACATACAGACACACATACACAGGCCCGGACCCAGACCGGTTTGGACCGATGCAGTTGCATCGGTCAGATTTTTTTATGCATCGTTTGTCATCAGTAAAAAAAAAAATCTCGAATAATCCCGAATAGTGTAATAATAGTGTAATACAGACAAGAAACTACAATCGACTAAAACATTTTTTTCCTCCTAAAATGAGACGTGCTGTATTTCTTTACAAATTACATCCTGAAGTGAAGCACAGCAGCTGCAAGAGCTCAGCTCAGATATATGGAAAGACATTCATGCCAATAATATCTGAAAGGAGATGCTTTTGACAAAAACTACAGATTTTGTTTATTTCTATTTATGTCCAGAGATCATGGATCCACAATGTAGAGTTTATTATGTCCAAAGTTTAAGGATCCAGTGACCAATTTCATATTTATTTACTTTAAGACTCAATAAAATGTTGTTTAATTTCAATTTAATCGGCTTATAAAGCGCCAAATCACAACAAAATCTAAATATACTAAAACAAATACATCACAATTGTACACATATCACAAATACATCGCAATTGTACACATATCACAATTGTGATATGTGTACAATTGTGATGTATTTGTTTTAGTATATTTAGTCATGGACATGATGAATATTGTTACCTGCTGAACTGTTTCTAATTTTGATTGGTATCAATGGAAAATGTCTTCTGTGAACTGTCTGTATCTCAATATATTATTATTAAGAATATATGCAGTCATCTTTTTATTGATTTTATCAATTGAAAAAATCATATCATAGATTCAGGTATAATTGAATGATTTTGGCAAGAAATTTGATCCTGTTTACAATCAGTTTTTGTTATAGTGTTGGTTATTTAGGACGTCATATTTTCCACAAATAAGAAGTGTTCGCTATGGTCCATGATGTATAATAAATATATTAAAAGAAGTGTGACAGTGTATGTTGCGCACAAATAAAAAAAATGAAGATTATTGAATAACAAGATTTTTATTTTATCATTGGGCAAAAATGCATCTGTCAGATTTTCCCTCTGGATCCAGCCCTTTACAGACACATACACATCATACACACAGACGCACATACATACACACATACAGACACACACATACACACACACACACACACACATACATACATGTATACATACAGACAGACACACATACAAACTCACATACATACATACATACATGTATACATACAGACAGACACACATACAAACTCACATACATACATACATACACACAGACACACATACAGATACATACACACAGGCACGCATACACACACACATAGACACATTCACAGACACACACATACGTACATACACACACATGCAGACACACACACACACACATACAGAGACACATAGACACAGACACAGACACACACACATACAGACACATATATACACATAGACACACATACATACATACATACAACCACAATTCCAATGAAGTTGGGATATTGTGTAAAAGGTAAATAAAAACAGAATGCTATGATTTGCAAATCCTCTTCAGCTTATATTCAATTGAATACACAACAAAGACAAGATATTTAATGTTCAAACTGATAAACTTTATTGTTTTTGTGCAAATATTGGCTCATTTTGAAATGGATGCCTCCAACATGTTTCAAAAAAGCTGGGACAGTGGTATGTTTACCACTGTGTTACATCACCTTTCCTTCTAACAACACTCAATAAGTGTTTGAGAACTGAGGACACTAATTGTTGAAAGTTTGTAGGTGGAATTCGTTCCCATTCTTGGTTGATGTACGACTTCAATTGTTCAACAGTCCGGGTCTCCGTTGTCGTATTTTGTGTTTCATAATGTGCCACACATTTTCAATGGGCGACAGGTCTGGACTGCAGGCAGGCCAGTTTAGTACCAGCACTCTTTTACTACGAAGCCACGCTGTTGTACCACGTGCAGAATGTGGCTTGGCATTGTCTTGCTGAAATAAGCAGGGACGTCCCTGAAAAAGCAAAACATGGATGTACCTTTCAGCATTGATGGTGACATCACATATGTGTAAGTTGCCCATGCCATGGGCACTAAAACACCCCCGTACCATCACAGATGCTGGCTTTTGAACTTTGAGCTGGATGGTCTTTTTCCTCTTTTGTCTGGAGGACACGACGTCCATGATTTCCAAAAACAATTTGAAATGTGCACTCATCAGACCACAGCACACTTTTCCAATTTGCATCTGTCCATTTCAAATGAGCTCGGGCCCAGAGAAGGCGGCGGTGTTTCTGGATGTTGTTGATGTATGGCTTTCGCTTTGCATGGTAGAGTTTTAACTTGCACTTGTAGATGTAGCGACAAACTGTGTTAACTGACAATGGTTTTCTGAAGTGTTCCTGAGCCCACGCGGTTAGATCCTTTACATAATGATGTCGGTTTTCAATGCAGTGCCACCTGAGGGATCGAAGGTCACGGGCATTCAATTCTCTGAATCTTCTGATTATATTATGGACTGTAGATGATGGAATCCCTAAATTCCTTGCAATTGAACATTAAGAAACATTGTTCTTAAACTGTTGGACTATTTTTTTCATGCAGTTGTTCACAAAGTGCTGATCCTCGCCCCATCTTTGCTTATGAACGGCTGAGCCTTTTTGGGATGCTCCTTTTATATCCAATCATGACACTCACCTGTTTCCAAACAGGTGTTATTTGAGCATTCGTCAACTTTCCCGGTCTTGTTGCCCCGTCCCAACTTTTTTGAAATGTGTTGCAGGCATCCGTTTCAAATTGAGCAAATATTTGCACAAAAACAATAAAGTTTATCAGTTTGTACATTAAATATCTTTTCTTTGTGGTGTATTTAATTGAAAATAGGTTGAAGAGGATTTGCAATTCGTATTCTGTTTTCATTTACATTTTACACAACATCCCAACTTCATTGGAATAGGGGTTGTACATACACACATCCAGACACACATACACACGCACATACACATACACACATACAGACATACATACAGACACACACACACATGCAGACACACGTACTTACAGACACACACATACAGACACACATAGACACATACACAGACACACATAGACACACACATGCAGACACACACACAGGCAGACACACACACATACACATATGCAGACGCACATACACAGACACACACACACAGACAATGTTAAAATTATGTTTTTCAGCTTTAATTGAAATTGGAGAGTTTGCCGGATGTAAATTGTCTGAAATTGTGTTTGTTTTTTGTGTTGTAAAGTTTCTTTGTGACAGTAAATTTGACTTTGTGTCTCTGCAGGTTGCTGACTGAAGCTCTGCATCTTTGTCTTCCTGATGTCGTGACATTTGTTGACCTGATGAAGTTTTTGTTGTTGGAATTTAGTTGTTTTTATTAAAAACTGGACTTTGTCACGGCGTCCTGTTCCCCGTCTGGGTTGAGGGGTTTTTATCTTTTTTGTGTCCCCCTCAAACCGAGAGTCCTAAACGTTGACTTTGGTGTCCTCAGTGGTAATTTTTGTGTTTTGGACTTTCTGGATTCGGCTCGATGGTCGTGACGCTGCAGCATGTCCCACTACAAAAACCATGTGTGCTTTGCTGGGTTTTTTTTTTTTCTGATGGTTTGCAGTGTTTGTTTTCACTAAATGATTTGAGCTTCATGTGTTTGAGTCACGATTGTAAGATGACGCTCTCAAACCCGACCTGTTAAAGGTAGTAGTGACCTCTGACCCTGTGACCAGTGAACAGGATAACATTCAAACAAACATGTACATAAAAAAAATAAAATTTTGGAAATTCAGCCTGTGAAGTTCTTTTGATCAGGTACAAACATCAAAGTGATGAAAAAAATCTGAACTTTTTGTTTAGTCAGGTGGAATTTTTCTGAGGTTTGACCAAATGTTATGTTATGTCTGTGTTTTTGGTTTATTTGAACAAAAACCTGAAATACAAAAAGCTTTTTTCTCACTTTTTGCCCTTTATTCATAAAGTGCAAACAGGTGTGTTGTGGCCAGGGGCGTCGGACTGGGGGGGTAAAGGGTACTATGTACTCAGGGCCCAGAGCATGGGGGGGGCCCACAAAAAACTGGCATTAAATACATTTTTGTGTTGCATGTTATTAATGTCCATACAATTCGTGTTGTAAAAGAATATAATTAGAATGAATGTATAAATGTTGCAAAACATAATTCTGCTCTAACAATAATATTGAAAGATTTCTGAGGGCCCTTCCACCCCTGCACAGTTGTAAAATGGTTTAGTCCAGGTGCACAGGTGGCGTGCTGCCACACACACATCCCAAACAGGATCTGACAGCATGAGGAGAGGTGTTTAGGCTGAAATAAGTCGTCTTTCCTCAAAAAAAAATCAAAGTCCGGATTTCAAAAAAGAAGAGAAAAAAAAGGACAGGGAAAGAAAGCTAAATGAGGGAAAACAGCTGCTAACCAAATTCTTTGAGAAGACAGGTGAGCTCGAAAACTAGTTTAACGCGCATGCAGGAAACCTGCTAATATCAGCACTGAGGACATATAAACTTCATAGTTTAAAAGGGAAACACACAATAAACCCACGCTGGTTTTGGTTCCTCGCTCCCCACAGGACACACAGTCCACGCCGGAGGGAGAAAGAGAGGGAGGGGGGCATGGAGCGGCACGCGTGACAACATGCAAGGCAGCTCGCTTCTGCTGAAAGAAAATCAAATGTCTTGACCCAGTCTCCCCTGACTTGCCACTGCTTGTTAGCGCATTTATGGCAAATTAGGTACACAAATACTAAAAATAACTGCGTGCATTTAGCGCTGTCCCTTTCATATATGCGCAGATTTGGAAAAATCTGTTTTATAACAAGGACAGAAAAAACATGCATTAGCCTGCCTATCTTCTGTGGGATATAATATGACCACAGTCCAGCTGCACACGCATCTGCCTACAAAACACATGCACACACACAAATAAGTTAAACTTTTTACAATAAAAAATGTATTATCAGAATGTAATATTAACATTATGAACCCCATGGCCTTTAGTGTCAGACAAAACAGAAGCTGCTGGTCCAGGTGTTGGTCCCTCATCAAATCAAATCAAATTTATTAATTTATATAGCGCCAATTTGCGATGAGTTCGCCTCAAGGCACTTCGCACAGCATAATAAAAACAGAGAAAACTGAATTTAAAATTTAAAAACACAATAAAAAGACAAAACCATAAAGGAACACAAGCAACAATGAGGATGTTAGTGAAGGTGAGCTTATGGAACCACTTTACAAGCAAATGATTTAACTAAAATGTAATTGAATTTTAGTAACCTTTACAACATTTTTTCCCTGTTTTGTGTATTTGTTTTTTGTTGAGCTGATATTAGGATTATCTAATAAATGGTGTGTCTTTGTAGTTGCAGGAATTGAGGGACAAATCAAAGATGACTATGCAAACTATACAATATAACAGAGAATTACAAAGTATACAGAATAAGAGTACGGCTATTATGGTATGGTATGTATGTAGAGAGTATATAATATGAATGAACCTTTTTCCTTATTTTTTAACAAACAAAAATATATTGCATTGATTTATTCAGTCTAATATGGTTAGGTAATAACAGGAATTACCTTCTTTTTTCCAAATACAGGTTATAAAATGTAATTTTTATTATGACATTTTATATTACCTCATAAGACAGTACAGTAATTCGTTAACCTACAAGTTGTAGGTTAAGGAAGTAATATTCTGAAAATCTGTTTTTTATTAATATGGACTGAGTTTACTGAATGACATTTACTATAAGATGGGTAATCTGTTCTTTAATGTTTTGATTGTAGAATATTGTAACTGCACACTGTTAAGCCATGAATTACACTAACTTTTATTTACTTATTTTGGAAAATTGTGTTAAATTAGATATTTTGCTGTGACTATAGATTTTATTTCCCTACCCTAACCCTAATTTGTAGTCAAGTTAACATTGGTATATGTATGTTAAAATGCACAGGAATGCACGGAATTACACCATTTTTCTAGAAAATGGTGCAATTTGGTCCCCCAGACCCCCCAACTCAATATTGCTCCCCCAACTTTAAAAAGGGTTTTGACTCCCAGGTGTGATCTAAGGTATACATGATTTAGATCTGGTTTGACTACACATTAGAAATCTGGTGTTTCCGTTAATAAAAAGAACATAACGGGGGGGGGGGGGGGGGTGGCTTCAATAGGGCCCAGAATTTGGTGCTATGCCCCTGGTTGTGGCCCCTCCCACTCACCAGAAACATCAACTGTCAAAGCAGATTGGTTTATAGGGAGGAGATGGGCTTTAAATTAGGAACCACCCTCAAAATCCTCTGGAGTTTCTGCCGACCATCATCTTGGTGACACTGAAACAGTTCTGCCTAGGTGATGATTTGATTGAACAGCTAACCTGGTGTCGCCGACCGAACGGTCCCCCCTAAAAATCAGTCTCCCCCTGCGTGATTTTGGTGCATCTGAGTCTGACTCAGACGCATGCGCAGTGAAGGCTCATTGAAGGTAGGGCAGACCAGTTTTTAGAGGGGACCATTCGGTCGGCGACATCGGATAGTCATTATCAGTCACATAAGGTCATTGTGACGGAGCTCCAGTAATCAGTCTCACAGTCCGTGAAAACTGTCTGACCTGGTTTGACCTGGTGACTCCTCCTTCACCCGACAGTGTGCTGACGAGGCTAAGCTAAGCCTGCTAAGTTGAGCCTGGCTTTTTCTGTCAGCCAAGATTCCTCGAGTGTTTGCTCGTTTTCCTCTCACTGCACAAAAACCATTTCAGCGCTTCACAATGACAATAAAACAAGAGCGGAACAGAGGCTAGCTTATGAGATGGGCAGAGTTTCACAAAAACATTCAGAAAACTTAAAGTAACCTTTTAATATTTCATTAAAAACAAAACAATAAAGAAAAAAATTGGTTAATTTCACAACATTAAAAAATGTGGGTGGGGCTGTTGCACAGTCATACTGAGAATCCAGCAGGTCAAAAGAAGCTGTTGCCCCGCCTCTCCCACCATTCTATCCCCCCATCACAGCAAAAATGGGTGGAGTTTAAGTGGCAGAGGAGGAAGGAGCAGTGTTTCCCTGAGCTATGGGGGTGGGGCTAGCGATGGTGCCATGTGGTGCTGCTAAATGCTGTCATGCGTGGAGTCTGAATCCTGCTCCACCCGTCCCAGACTGCACCTCTGCGGAAACAAACACACAACGAATTTACTCAGCCAGCAAAATTACAAGTCTGACGACCAATCATCGAGCTTCAAAACAATATTCAACTCATGAATATAACTCAGGACCTCGGAGTTGGACCGAACATAGACGTCGGTTGATGTAAATATGTGGTGTCGATTGTATGTGACACACCAGAGATCAACATGTCTTGAGATGAAGGTACTTTTAAACAGATTGACACAATTTGTTCATGACAAACTATTGTAGGCTTATGTAAGGTATCCATGAAAATATCTTTGCTAAGTAGAATATCAACAGAAACTTCATTTACAACAACATAAATTTTCATCAATTTTATTTATATAGCGCCAAATCACAACAAACAGTTGCCCCAAGGTGCTTTATATCGTAAGGCAAGTGTTGTATGGCTGGGGGGCCTGGCTGCCTTTTTGTTTCTGTCTTTTGTTTTTCCTTCCAGGTGGCTTGCATTTGGGACTGAGTGGCTGTGTAGCTGAGTTTATCAGGACCTCACCCTGATCACCTGAGGCTGATCACCTGCGGCTCGTCAGGACTCACAGCTGTGGTGCATCTACATGGATTGGAACATGGTGGCATTTAAGACTGGAGTACAGTGTGTATTTCCCAGAGACTCGACCTTGTGACCAGACGGGTGAGATCGTCGTCTCGGGAGCCATCTCATCATCAGTGGATGCAGAGAACGTCCAGGTTTGATGCATGGTCTGTGAAAGAGGAGAGGGTGAGGTCTCACGCTCGTCAGCACACTTCCTGAGGTACGTTAGATTTTGTGACTAACATTTATACAGTCAGTAAATGTGGTGTCCCTCACACCTTATTATATTGAGCTGTATGTTGGTCGTTTAAATCAGCTTCCGCTGCAGTGAGTTTTGTGAACTGGGTGTTCCATGCCTGCAGGGCGGGAAGCTGATTAGTAATTAAGCCAGGAAGTGTTTGCTGTTTGTGCACCTTTGAGCGTTCTCTCTGTGTGTTGAGTGTGGACTCACATAATGATTCCTTCTTTCACAGACTCGGTTTGTCGCGGCCACTTGGGGGGTGTCGGCGGGGTCCTTGGGTCCGAACCAGTTCTGGCTCCGGACCGTTAGCGCTGCTGGGAGCGCACCGCAATCCACCACGCCAGACCGCGCACTTTTATATTTTTCACAGCACTGTTATGTTCATTAAACTCTGTTATCCTTTGTACCATGCTCTGCTTATTTTATACTGGGTCCTTCAAACGCTGGTCGGTTCTCCGAGCTGGGTATCATCTGCGTAACAATGAAAATTTAAGCAATGCCGTCTAATAATACTGCCTAAGGGAAGCATGTATAAAGTGAATAAAATTGGTCCTAGCACAGAACCTTGTGGAACTCCATAATTAACCTTAGTCTGTGAAGAAGATTCCCCATTTACATGAACAAATTGTAATCTATTAGATAAATATGATGGTTTAATTACTGCCACCTTAAAAGCCTGTGGTACATAGCCAACTAATAAAGATAGATTGATCATATTTAAGATTGAAGCATTAAATAATGGTAGGGCTTCCTTGAGCAGCCTGGTAGGAATGGGGTCTAATAGACATGTTAATGGTTTGGATGAAGTAACTAATGAAAATAACTCAGACAGAACAATCTGAGAGAAAGAGTCTAACCAAATACCGGCATCACTGAAAGCAGCCAAAGATAACAATACATCTTTGGGATGGTTATGAGTAATTTTTTCTCTAATAGTTAAAATTTTATTAGCAAAGAAAGTCATGAAGTCATTACTAGTTAAACTTAAAGGAATACTCGGCTCAATAGAGCTCTGATTCTTTGTCAGCCTGGCTACAGTGCTGAAAAGAAACCTGGGGTTGTTCTTATTTTCTTCAATTAGTGATGAGTAGTAAGATGTCCTAGCTTTACGGAGGGCTTTTTTTATAGAGCAACAGACTCTTTTTCCAGGCTAAGTGAAGATCTTCTAAATTAGTGAGACGCCATTTCCTCTCCAACTTACGGGTTATCTGCTTTAAGCTGCGAGTTTGTGAGTTATACCATGGAGTCAGGCACTTCTGATTAAAAGCTCTCGTTTTCAGAGGAGCTACACCATCCAAAGTTGTCTTCAATGAGGATGTAAAACTACTGACGAGATACTCTATCTCACTTACAGAGTTTAGGTAGCTACTCTGCACTGTGTTGGTATATGGCATTAGAGAACATAAAGAAGGAATCATATCCTTAAACTTAGTTACAGCGCTTTCTGAAAGACTTCTAGTGTAATGAAACTTATTCCCCACTGCTGGGTAGTCCATCAGAGTAAATGTAAATGTTATTAAGAAATGATCAGACAGAAGGGAGTTTTCAGGGAATACTGTTAAGTCTTCAATTTCCATACCATAAGTCAGAACAAGATCTAAGATATGATTAAAGTGGTGGGTGGACTCATTTACATTTTGAGCAAAGCCAATTGAGTCTAATAATAGATTAAATGCAGTGTTGAGGCTGTCATTCTCAGCATCTGTGTGGATGTTAAAATCGCCCACTATAATTATCTTATCTGAGCTAAGCACTAAGTCAGACAAAAGGTCTGAAAATTCACAGAGAAACTCACAGTAACGAGCAGGAGGACGATAGATAACAAGTAAAACTGGTTTTTGGGACTTCCAATTTGGATGGACAAGACTAAGAGTCAAGCTTTCAAATGAATTAAAGCTCTGTCTGGGTTTTTGATTAATTAATAAGCTGGAATGGAAGATTGCTGCTAATCCTCCGCCCCGGCCCGTGTTACGAGCATTCTGGCAGTTAGTGTGACTCGGGGGTGTTGACTCATTTAAACTAACATATTCATCCTGCTGTAACCAGGTTTCTGTAAGGCAGAATAAATCAATATGTTGATCAATTATTATATCATTTACTAACAGGGACTTAGAAGAGAGAGACCTAATGTTTAATAGACCACATTTAACTGTTTTAGTCTGTAG
Organism: Thalassophryne amazonica; assembly: GCF_902500255.1. Lineage (NCBI taxonomy): Eukaryota > Metazoa > Chordata > Actinopteri > Batrachoidiformes > Batrachoididae > Thalassophryne > Thalassophryne amazonica. The sequence continues at coordinate 21,344,536 of NC_047108.1, forward strand.
TGCAGTTGAAGGTGCTATATTATTTTTTCTTTTTGAGTTTTCATGGTTAAATAGATTTTTGCTGGTTATTGTTGGTCTGGGAGCAGGCACCGTCTCTATGGGGATGGGGTAATGAGGGGATGGCAGGGGGAGAGAAGCTGCAGAGAGGTGTGTAAGACTACAACTCTGCTTCCTGGTCCCAACCCTGGATAGTCACGGTTTGGAGGATTTCAGAAAATTGGCCAGATTTCTAGAAATGAGAGCTGCTCCATCCAAAGTGGGATGGATGCCGTCTCTCCTAACAAGACCAGGTTTTCCCCAGAAGCTTTGCCAATTATCTATGAAGCCCACCTCATTTTTTGGACACCACTCAGACAGCCAGCAATTCAAGGAGAACATGCGGCTAAACATGTCACTCCCGGTCTGATTGGGGAGGGGCCCAGAGAAAACTACAGAGTCCGACATTGTTTTTGCAACGTTACACACCGATTCAATGTTAATTTTAGTGACCTCCGATTGGCGTAACCGGGTGTCATTACTGCCGACGTGAATTACAATCTTACCAAATTTACGCTTAGCCTTAGCCAGCAGTTTCAAATTTCCTTCAATGTCGCCTGCTCTGGCCCCCGGAAGACAATTGACTATGGTTGCTGTTGTCGCTAACTTCACATTTCTCAAAACAGAGTCGCCAATAACCAGAGTTTGAGCCTCGGTGGGTGTGTCGCCGAGTGGGGAAAAACAGTTAGAAAGGTGTACACGGGGCTTCTGTTTAGGGCTACGCTTCCTCCTCACAGTCACCCAGTCGGCCTGCTTTCCCGGCTGCTCGGGATCTGCCAGAGGGAAACTAACGGTGGCTAAGCTGCCTTGGTCCGCACCGACTACAGGGGCCTGGCTAGCTGTAGAATTTTCCACGGTGCGGAGCCGAGTCTCCAATTCGCCCAGCCTGGCCTCCAAAGCTACGAATAAGCTACACTTATTACAAGTACCATTACTGCTAAAGGAGGCCAAGGAATAACTAAACATTTCACACCCAGAGCAGAAAAGTGCGGGAGAGACAGAAGAAGCTGCCATGCTAAACTGGCTAAGAGCTAGTAGCTGTGCTAAGCTAGAGGATTCCTAAAAAACACACAAAATGAATAATGTGTAAATAATTTAGAGGTGATTCAGCAGAGGGAGTGCTTTAGTTTAAGGCACGTGAAGATTACACTGTGAAGCAAATCGTTATCTAGGTAACTAGATCAATCTAACTGTGCAGATTAAACAGCTAACAGATACAGCAAAACACCGCTGTGCTCCGGAACAGGAAGTGATACAATACCGCAGTGAGAGCCAACCACCAGTAGAGGCAAGCAGGAGCTTAAAGTTAACAGTAATTAATATGTTTTTATGACTGACATTAATGAGTGAAGCCTCTCACCGTCTCGCCATGTCATTTAGGTACTTCAGACTTTTTTCAGTAAAATGGTTCTGGGGAGCATTAGCATGGCTAAACCCTTCAGTCACAACCAGGGCCCTCTTGACCCCGCCCCCTGCCATTTTAAGCATACAAAACAGCACATAAAAGCAAAACATGCCCCAGCACCACTAGGTATTAAAAGCCAGCTTAAAGAGTAGGTGTGTGTGTGTGTGTGTGTTTGTGTGTGTGTGTGTGTGTGCGCGCGTGCGGCTGTGGTTGGCTTCCCATGAAATTTTACTCTTTCTTAGCCAATCTCCATCATATTTGTAGTTGCTCCGCTCCAAAGAAAAGAAAAAAATTGTCTGCAGATGAAAATGGCTTCAGTGAACTTAATTATAGTAACGAGCCACATTTTACTGTCAATAATGATAATGGCATTGAAATGATAGAACAGTAATTAATGAGATTACCTGTTACTGAAAAACTGTTAATAATGGCATTTATTTGTGTTCATAACATGACACAAATAGAATTTATTACAATCATTTGTGTGATTATTAATGACTGGATTGCAAAATTTACTGATCTGTGGGACATGTCTCTAAAAGGTGAGTGGGCGGAGCTAATCCCAGCTCCTTCCATTTGAAGCAACACACTCAGAAATATAGAAGGAAAGAATAAACAATGACAGTATCATGAAAAGGTTTGGGGGGCAGGTATTTCAAAAAGTTTGATACTCACTACATACTATAAACTCAAATGTTTCAAGCATTTTCTCTATATTAAAAGCCAAGTGGCGTTTATCTGTGTATAACCTTGATCATGGACAAACGGGAGAGCTGACATTTGCCGTTTGGTATGTTAAAGTATTTTGGGTCAAGGATGAATGCTGCCAAAACAGAAAGTGAAAGAAAACAGTGAAAACAGCTAGCTGAGAAGGACACACAGCCGCATGAGCAGCGCCTGCAGCTCACCACGGCAACTATGAATCACATGACTGCCGGAGAATCACCACAGCCACGCAGCACATGGCCGGTGGAGCGGTGCTTCACAGCCGCAATAAACCGCAGGGGCCCAACTTGGAGGACCAGCACTCGCTCAGCACGGACAGCTGAGCTCGCTTCACTGGTCGCAGCCACCCCAATGTTCACCGCTCATAGGCCACCCCAATGTTCACCGCTCACATCCAGCCAGCATTCACCACTCAAAGCCACCCCAGTGTTCACCAGCCCAATGTTCACCGCTTGGAGCCAGCCCGATGTTCACCACTCACAGCCGGCCCGATGATCACCACTCACAGGCACCCCAATGTTCACCACTCGCAGCCAGCCCAATGTTCACCGCTCACAGCCACCTCAATGTTCACCGATCGCAGCCGGCCCGATGTTCACTGTTTGCAGCTGGCCCGATGTTCACATCTCACAGCCACCCCGATGTTCACCGCTCACAGGCCACCCAATTCTTCACCGGCTTGATGTTCACCGCTCGTAGCCACCCCGATGTTCACCGCTTGTAGCCACCCCGATGTTCACCACTCACAGCCACCCCAATGTTCACCACTCGCAGCCGGCCCGATGTTCACTGCTTGCAACCACCCCAATATTCACCGCTTGCACCCTCACAATGCACTCCGATGTTCGCCACTCGCAGCTGGCCCGATCTTCACCACTCACAGCCAGCCCAATGTTCACCACTCGCACCCTCACGATGCAGCCCAATGTTCACCGCTCGGAGCCAGCCCGATGTTCACTGCTCGCAGCCACCCCAATGTTCGCCGCTTGCACCCACCCTATGCAGTCTGATATTCACCGCTCGCAGTCAGCTCATTGTTCACCACTCGCAGCTGGCCCGATGTTCACCATTCAGTTACCCCAATGTTCACCACTCGCAGCCAGCCCAATGTTCACCGCTCACAGCTACCCCAATTTTCACCACTCAGACCCACCCAATGCAGTCCGATGTTCACCGGTCACAGCCGGCCTGATGTTCACTGCTCGCAGCTGGCCTGATGTTTACCGCTCACAGCCACCTAGATGTTCACCGATCACAGCCGGCCCGATGTTCACTGTTTGCAGCCACCCCGATGTTCACATCTCACAGCCACCCCAATGTTCACCACTCGTGGCTACCCCAGTGTTCACAACTCGCAGCCGGCCCAGTGTTCACTGCTCACAGCCACCCCAATATTAACCGATCGCATCCAGCCGGCATTCACCCCTCACAACCACCCCAATGTTCACCAGCCTGATGTTCGCTCACAGCCATTCCAATGTTCACCGCTCACAGCCACCCCAATGGTCACCAGCCCAATGTTCACCACTTGCAGCCAGCTCAATGTTCACCGCTCACAGTCACCCCAATGTTCACCACTCGCAGTCGGCCCAATGTTCACCGCTCGCAGCCACCCCAATGTTCACTGCTTGCACCCTCATGATGCAGTCCAATGTTCACCGCTCGCAGGCGACCCGATGTTCACCACTTGCACCCTCACGATGCAGTCCGATGTTCGCCACTCGCAGCCAGCCCGATGTTCTCCGCTCACAGCCAGCCCAATATTCACCACTCACAGCCGGCTGGCATTCACTGCTCACAGCTGGCCTGATGTTCACTGCTCGCAGCCACACCAATGTTCACTGCTCGCAGCCAGCCAGCATTCAGTTTCAATTTATTTAGCATCAAATCACAACAGAGTTGCCTCAAGGTGCTTCACACAAGTAAGGTTTAACCTTACTAACCCCCAGAGCAACAGTGGTAAGTAAAAACTCCCTCACCCCAATGTTCACCTCTCGCAGCTACCCCAATGTTCACCGCTCACATCCAGCCTGCATTCACTGCTCACAGCCACCCCACTGTGCACCACTTGCACCCACCCGATGCAGTCCGTTCAGTGAAAGTGAAAAGAAAAGGAACCCAGCGACGACCCCCCACCCCCACCCAATCTCCCTCCTCACATCTGGATCTCTACAGGACTCCAGCAGGACGAGTCCACATTTCAAATTGTTTTTGGAAATCATGGACGTCATGTCCTCTGGACAAAAGAGGGAAAAGACCATCCAGATTGTTACCAGCGCAAAGTTCAACCCATATGGAAAAGAAATAGAAAAACTTACAAGACGTTACATCGGTTCCAGTAATAAACTTTATATCTGACATGTGTTGTGCTTGTAAGTCTCAGTTTGATATTACACATATCTACTAAGGATTCTGTATGTGGAATTACTGTCATATATTGTTCTTGTAAGTTCCAAATTTATATGTCACATATTGTACAAATTTACTAAGGATCTTATATCTGGTTTGACTGTCACATGTATTAGTTACAAGTTCCAGATAGAACAGATACAAACTCTATAAAATTTATGTATATCTTTGCCATATGAGAAAAGCCAGCATCTGTGATGGTATGGGGGTGTGTTCATGCCCATGGCATGGGCAACTTACACAAGAAATCGGCCTCTGCTGTTGTATGATATGCTTAACTTCTGTATCTGGACTTGGACACTGTGAAGGGTCGATTCTAATTGAGGGAGGCTACTGAGTCGAGGCAGATCTGCAGCATATTGGTATGGAAGGGAGGAGGGACGTGTGTAGGCACTGCGTGGATATGAGGTTAGTCTGATGCTATTCATTTCCATTTCCAGCTCTCTCATCTGTTGGCTTATGGTCTGCCAGTGTGCCTCCACATGCTGCATCCAGTCCTCAGGGGTGTCCATAGACTGCAGAGCAGGTGTAGATCTTCTCCCAGGGCTTTGTGGCACCACATATGTCAGTGAAAGAGGAGATACTGGACTTATTGTGGATTGTGGAAGACGTGTTAATGGGTAGCTGAGCTCGAAGCCCTCCAGATGTCCGGGAATGAGACGCACCCTGCTGGGATGGGGACTCTGTGGCTCCTCATCATAGAAATTTCTAGATGTAGCCATGGCACAACTTGTGTACATCCGGCTCGAAGGACCACTTGTAGTATGTATTTGTAATGTATGTTGCTGGGGTACACTTGTCTGGCCTAAGTCTTCTGTTAGAAAGACTACAGCGAATCCAGGAGAATTTCTTGTATCTTTAATAAATCCACACAGGGCACAGTATACAGTTAATTCAGTGGTGGTGTTTACATTGGCTGAAGTGTCATGTTGTGTCATGCCATGTCATGTTGTGGTTTTCTATTAAAAAAAATCAAATATATATACGTAATCAGTAAAGAATATAAATTGGATATATTGATTGCAAACAGTAAACATCAATTAACACTAAATTATGTATACAATCAAACCAATAAAACTGGAAGATAAATACCAATATAACTGTCTGAAACTCTTAAGTACTGAAAATATTATTTTAAATGTAATTATAGGCAGCGACCACCAGAGGGCAACCAAGACCGCCTAATGACATCATTGCACCACTGAGCTTCTGCTCTATGCATAATGGCGGCCATATCAGCATGAATTAGCAATAAATGATGGAAAATACTTAAATCAGTTCCTACAAAGTCTACAGAACTTCTATCCCATACAGTGAACTACTAAACGCGGAGGCATGGTACAAAATAATACTTACATAGGCATTTACGCACAACATTGGCAAGGATCAGTGGTGGGCACAGTTTTGATAATCCGATAACCGATAATTATCAAAGATGAAGTTTTCATTATTGGATTATCTTTTCAGATAACTTTGAAAACCATTATCAGACTAATTATCTTCCGATAAATTTTTGTCCGATAATTTTTAGACCATTAACATGGTAAACAAAAGTTAACAGATGTGCAGTTCTACCCTCTGCAAACAAAGGAGAGCTGCTTCTAGGAGAAACGCTCTATCCTCTGCAGGCAAAGGAGAACAGGTAACCAAAAAAAGAAAAACTCATGTTTTTTTTAACCCCATACTGATACATGGCCAATATCAAATTTTAACCAAACTTATTTCTGACAAATTATTTAAATTAACATCACTTCTGAAGTTTTATAAAGTAAAAATATCAAAAATTATATATTAAAATTATATATTATTATATATAAAAAATTATAAAAAATAAAAAAAATTATAAAAAAATTATATTTATTATTTAATTATATATTATATAAATATATATATATATATATATATATATATATATATATATATAAATAAATCTATTAAAAAATAAATATGTATATAAATAATTATATATTTATAATTATATATTAAAAATATAAATATAAATAAAAATATCAGATATATGTTTTAGTTTTAAAGTAATGCGCTAATTTTTAAGGTTTTAGTGTGGAGCATGCTGTGTCCTGGTGTATTATGGGATAGGGTAATCTCAGTACGGTAATCTCAGTACGTTCACAACAGGAGAAATGCCTAAAATTCACGTGAATATATTCTCTGGGTTTATAGACGTTGTTATTGTGTTTGTTTGCTTTTATCAAATTCCACGCATCTTAAACGTAGCAAGTAGCAACACAGATTATCGGAATTCTGTGTTTGCATGTTTTCAAGGTCTCTACTGCCATCTACTGGCCAGTAGTGTTCATGGCAGTATTCAAACTGAAGCTGGGCTGATATTTTCAAACCACACGTTGGACTCGTGTTTCCAGAAGCAAAACGTGTACAAAAGCTTTTTTTTTTTTTTCAAACTTAATTTACAAAAACTGCACTTGAACCACTGCACATGGACAACACCATTAACATCGCAACATAAAACTATTTTTATATTGTGCCTAAAACTCTCATGAATATATTTTCTGGGTTTATAGACGTTATTGCATTTGTTTTATGTAAACGTGGGAGAATCACAGGCTGTCTCTCCGTTATTTTCAATGGGAGCTGCTGTGAGCAACAATCGCTTCCTGATCATGTTGTTCTGGGAGAAAGTGAAGTTTGCTCTTTAACGTCTTTTTTATTGTTCTTTACAACACTGTTTGTCCTCTTTGTTCGAGACTAATATATATATAAGATGTCTGAAATTTGGTTTGCGTTTATTAAATTCCACGCAGATTAAACGTAGCAGACACAGATTATTTGTTATAATTGTTTTAGCAAGTTTTCAGGGTATCATACATGCAGTTTCTTATTAATGTGATGAAAAGCATAAAAATACATTTTTGTAGCATTATATTAATTTACAATTGTCATCATGTGGATTCTCTACGAGGTCTCTTAGATAATAAACCGACCCTTTTATTTTTTTTTTAACTATATGGATTTGAATGACATGCGATTACACCAATCATGCTTGAACCCTCGTGCGCATGCGTGAGTTTTTTCACGCGTCGGTGACGTCATTTCCCTGTGGGCAGGCCTTGAGTGAGATGTGGTCCCGCCCTCTCGGCTGAATTCCTTTGTTTCACACGCTGCTCGAGACGGCGCGCGTTGCTTTATCAAAATTTTTTCTGGACCTGTGAGGAATATCCGAGTGGACACTATTCGAGAAATTAAGCTGGTTTTCTGTGAAAAGTTTAACTGCTGATGAGAGATTATGGGGTGTTTCTGTCGGTGTAAGGACTTCCCACGGAGCGGGACGTCCTGCAGCGCTTCCAGGCGCTGTCGTCGGCCTGTTTCGAGCTGAAAACATCCTAATTTAAGGCTTAATTCACCCAGGACATCGTGAGAGAACAGAGAAGATTCAGAAGAGGCCGGCATGAGGAATTTATGCGGACATTCCACTGTTTAAGGACATTTTTTTAATGAAAGACGTACGCGCAAATTCGCCGAGTCGTTTCCGTGACGACTCGGCAAATCTGTGTGCGCCGCGACAGGAAAAACACCTCCGTGTTGAAAACCATTTGTAGAATTCAGGCGGCTTTTAATGGCTTTCAACAAGTGAGTAACTGAGAAATTGTTTAACAGCTTGGGCATGTTCCAACTTGCCTGTTAAGATTTCCAACGGAGGTGTTTTTCCTGCCGCGACCCCCCGTGGTCGGGTCCAGCCCGACATGCGACTCTGCCCGCACGTTCTTTCATTACAAAATGACCGTTAACAATGGAATGTCCGAATAAACTCCTCATGCCGACTTCTTCTGAAAGTTCTCTGTTCTCTGACGACTTACTGCGTCAACAGAGCCTGAAATGTGGAAGTTTCAACTTGAAACGGTGAGACGCTGCCGCCTCGAAGCGCAGATCGCCGTCAGGCGCCGTGGACCGTCCTTAAAGCGACACTACCAGACCAAAATCTCTCATCAGCCGTTAAAATTTTTACCGAAAACCAGCTGAATTTATTGAATGGTGTCCACTCAGTTGTGCCTTACAGTTTTGAAAAAATTTTCATCAAACAAAGCAACAGTCTGAGCCATTCCTAAACAATGAAAAAAATCGACGAGCAGGTGGATGACTCCTCACTCAAAGACTGCCCACAGGCGAATGACGTAACCGACAGGCGTGAAAAAACTCTTGCATGCCCACGAGGGTTCAAGCATGTGTGATGTAATCACACGTGATTCAAATCCATATGGTTTTTGAAAAAAATAATAAGGTCGGATACTTTTCTAATAGACCTTGTATATGTTGTTTGACTGCAGCAACTCTCTGGCGCGCAAGGGCTTATGGGATACGTCAATAGGGCGAATGGCAGTGTTCTATTTATTTTGACACTGGTTATATCAGACGGTTATCTAATTACAACTTGGCTTTGGTTTTTTTTTTTTTTTTTTGAAAATGCCTTGTTTTACAAATAAAAAGTGGCATATTTTACAAAAGCACATTTATCTGTAAACACCAGCACAGGACACACGTCACATTAAGGTGTTGGTTTAGATAGAATTAATCATCCAATCACTGTGAGCAGAGACACATTTTACCCAGAATGCCATCTGTCTGTGTTTGTTACAAAACTTCAGAATTAGCCCATTATTCAACATTAAAAGATATATGTTATATCTTAACTTTGCACAAATGACAGAATTGACATTAATGGAGTTATTCTATCAGTATTCATTTTATTTATACACCAACCATAACCCAGCAGGGCTTTATTTTCCAAGACCCCCGCCTGACAACAATGCTGTGATTGAGTAGAGAGTTGAGCTTTGTGGCTCCTCCCAGTTGCTTCTGTGCTGGAAGCCATGTAGTAAACAGAAGCTTCCAGCAGGGAGCAGGATGCTCCAAAACAGAAGTGCTGACTCATTGTTTGGGTCTGTTGTTGCTTTTGATGCTTTCAAAAGTGATCGTGGCGTCAGCTTGTTAGTAGTTGTAAGTGTACCGGAGACAATACTGGAATTTATCAGTTATTTGTAACTTCCGCTATATTTTTGGGGGGGTTTATCTCTTTATCAAAGATAACTTTTCGGTTATCTGATTATCTGTTATCGAAGTACATTTTTTGGTTATCTGTGCTCACCACTGGCAAGGATTGTAAAGGAGCCACAGCATGCAGTCTGCTCTCACTTCTTCCATCTTGCACTAATCAATTTCAATCAATTTTATTTATATAGCGCCAAATCACAACAAACAGTTGCCCCAAGGCACTTTATATTGTAAGGCAAGGCCATACAATAATTACGTAAAAACCCCAATGGTCAAAACGACCCCCTGTGAGCAAGCACTTGGCGACAGTGGGAAGGAAAAACTCCCTTTTAACAGGAAGAAACTTCCGGCAGAACCAGGCTCAGGGAGGGGCAGTCTTCTGCTGGGACTGGTCGGGGCTGAGGGAGAGAACCAGGAAAAAGACATGCTGTGGAGGGGAGCAGAGATCAATCACTAATGATTAAATGCAGAGTGGTGCATACAGAGCAAAAAGAGAAACAAACACTCAGTGCATTATGGGAACCCCCCAGCAGTCTAAGTCTATAGCAGCATAACTAAGGGATGGTTCAGGGTCACCTGATCCAGCCCTAACTATAAGCTTTAGCAAAAAGGAAAGTTTTAAGCCTAATCTTAAAAGTAGAGAGGGTGTCTGTCTCCCTGATCCGAATTGGGAGCTGGTTCCACAGGAGAGGAGCCTGAAGGCTGAAGGCTCTGCCTCCCATTCTACTCTTACAAACCCTAGGAACTACAAGTAAGCCTGCAGTCTGAGAGCGAAGCGCTCTATTGGGGTGATATGGTACTATGAGGTCCCTAAGATAAGAAGGGACCTGATTATTTAAAACCTTATAAGTAAGAAGAAGAATTTTAAATTCTATTCTAGAATTAACAGGAAAGCCAATGAAGAGAGGCCAATATGGTGAGATATGCTCTCTCCTTCTAGTCCCCGTCAGTACTCTAGCTGCAGCATTTTGAACCTGCAGTTTAGCTAATTGGTGTGTGTCCTCTGGCTTCATTTATAGATAAAGCTGGGTATCATCTGCGTAACAATGAAAATTTAAGCAATGCCGTCTAATAATACTGCCTAAGGGAAGCATGTATAAAGTGAATAAAATTGGTCCTAGCACAGAACCTTGTGGAACTCCATAATTAACCTTAGTCTGTGAAGAAGATTCCCCATTTACATGAACAAATTATAATCTATTAGATAAATATGATTCAAACCACCGCAGCACAGTCCCTTTAATACCTATGGCATGCTCTAATCTCTGTAATAAAATTTTATGGTCAACAGTATCAAAAGCAGCACTGAGGTCTAACAAGCACAGAGATGAGTCCACTGTCTGAGGCCATAAGAAGATCATTTGTAACCTTCACTAATGCTGTTTCTGTACTATGATGAATTCTAAAACCTGACTGAAACTCTTCAAATAGACCATTCCTCTGCAGATGATCAGTTAGCTGTTTTACAACTACCCTTTCAAGAATTTTTGAGAGAAAAGGAAGGTTGGAGATTGGCCTATAATTAGCTAAGATAGCTGGGTCAAGTGATGGCTTTTTAAGTAATGGTTTAATTACTGCCACCTTAAAAGCCTGTGGTACATAGCCAACTAATAAAGATAGATTGATCATATTTAAGATCGAAGCATTAAATAATGGTAGGGCTTCCTTGAGCAGCCTGGTAGGAATGGGGTCTAATAGACATGTTGATGGTTTGGATGAAGTAACTAATGTAAATAACTCAGACAGAACAATCGGAGAGAAAGAGTCTAACCAATACCGGCATCACTGAAAGCAGCCAAAGATAACGATACGTCTTTGGGATGGTTATGAGTCATTTTTTCTCTAATAGTTAAAATTTTATTAGCAAAGAAAGTCATGAAGTCATTACTAGTTAAAGTTAAAGGAATACTCGGCTCAATAGAGCTCTGACTCTTTGTCAGCCTGGCTACAGTGCTGAAAAGAAACCTGGGGTTGTTCTTATTTTCTTCAATTAGTGATGAGTAGTAAGATGTCCTAGCTTTATGGAGGGCTTTTTTATATAGCAACAGACTCTTTTTCCAGGCTAAGTGACGATCTTCTAAATTAGTGAGACGCCATTTCCTCTCCAACTTACGGGTTATCTGCTTTAAGCTGCGAGTTTGTGAGTTATACCATGGAGTCAGGCACTTCTGATTTAAAGCTCTCTTTTTCAGAGGAGCTACAGCATCCAAAGTTGTCTTCAATGAGGATGTAAAACTATTGACGAGATACTCTATCTCACTTACAGAGTTTAGGTAGCTACTCTGCACTGTGTTGTATATGGCATTAGGGAACATAAAGAAGGAAACATATCCTTAAACCTAGTTACAGCGCTTTCTGAAAGACTTCTAGTGTAATGAAACTTATTCCCCACTGCTGGGTAGTCCATCAGAGTAAATGTAAATGTTATTAAGAAATGATCAGACGAAGGGAGTTTTCAGGGAATACTGTTAAGTCTTCAATTTCCATACCATAAGTCAGAACAAGATCTAAGATATGATTAAAGTGGTGGTGGACTCATTTACATTTTGAGCAAAGCCAATTGAGTCTAATAATAGATTAAATGCAGTGTTGAGGCTGTCATTCTCAGCATCTGTGTGGATGTTAAAATCGCCCACTATAATTATCTTATCTGAGCTAAGCACTAAGTCAGACAAAAGTTCTGAAAATTCACAGAGAAACTCACAGTAACGACCAGGAGGACGATAGATAACAACAAATAGAACTGGATTTTGGGACTTCCAATTTGGATGGACAAGACTAAGAGTCAAGCTTTCAAATGAATTAAAGCTCTGTCTGGGTTTTTGATTAATTAATAAGCTGGAATGGAAGATTGCTGCTAATCCTCCGCCTCGGCCCGTGCTACGAGCGTTCTGGCAGTTAGTGTGACTCGGGGGGTGGTGACTCATTTAAACTAACATATTCATCCTGCTGTAACCAGGTTTCTGTAAGGCAGAATAAATCAATATGTTGATCAATTATTATATCATTTACTAACAGGGACTTAGAAGAGAGAGACCTAATGTTTAATAGACCACATTAACTGTTTTAGTCTGTGGTGCAGTTGAAGGTGCTATATTATTTTTTCTTTTTGAATTTCTATGCTTAAATAGATTTTTGCTGGTTATTGGTGGTCTGGGAGCAGGCACCGTCTCTACGGGGATGGGGTAATGAGGGGATGGCAGGGGAAGAGAAGCTGCAGAGAGGTGTGTAAGACTACAACTCTGCTTCCTGGTCCAACCCTGGATAGTCACGGTTTGGAGGATTTAAGAAAATTGGCCAATTTCTAGAAATGAGAGCTGCTCCATCCAAAGTGGGATGGATGCCGTCTCTCCTAACAAGACCAGGTTTTCCCCAGAAGCTTTGCCAATTATCTATGAAGCCCACCTCATTTTTTGGACACCACTCAGACAGCCAGCAATTCAAGGAGAACATGCGGCTAAACATGTCACTCCCGGTCCGATTGGGGAGGGGCCCAGAGAAAACTACAGAGTCTGACATGTGCAGTCCCTTACACTAACAACGTGTATGGACTGCACATGTCAGAGTGAGGCAGAGAGCAAGCAGTCACATGATTAAACCGCCCCTTAAAGTGGCAGAGGTCAATTAGCATGGAAATTTGCACAGATATACAGGAAAAAAGAATCAAACATGACTACAGAATAAATCATGCCGATACAGAATCAAACATGACTACAGAATAAAACAGGACTACACAGAATCAAACATGACTACAGAATAAAACAGGACTACACAGAATCAAACATGACTACAGAATAAAACAGGACTACACAGAATCAAACATGACTACAGAATAAATCATGCCGATACAGAATCAATCAATCAATCAATCAATTTTTTTATATAGCGCCAAATCACAACAAACAGTTGCCCCAAGGCGCTTTATATTGTAAGGCAAGGCCATACAATAATTATGTAAAACCCCAACGGTCAAAACGACCCCCTGTGAGCAAGCACTTGGCTACAGTGGGATGGAAAAACTCCCTTTTAACAGGAAGAAACCTCCAGCAGAACCAGGCTCAGGGAGGGGCAGTCTTCTGCTGGGACTGGTTGGGGCTGAGGGAGACAACCAGGAAAAAGACATGCTGTGGAGGGGAGCAGAGATCGATCACTAATGATTAAATGCAGAGTGGTGCATACAGAGCAAAAAGAGAAAGAAACAGTGCATCATGGGAACCCCCCAGCAGTCTACGTCTATAGCAGCATAACTAAGGGATGGTTCAGGGTCACCTGATCCAGCCCTAACTATAAGCTTTAGCAAAAAGGAAAGTTTTAAGCCTAATCTTAAAAGTAGAGAGGGTGTCTGTCTCCCTGATCTGAATTGGGAGCTGGTTCCACAGGAGAGGAGCCTGAATCAATCATGCTGACACAGAATAAAACATGCCGATACAGAATAAAACATTACTATACAGAATCAAACATGACTACACAGAATAAAACATGCTGACACAGAATCAAACATGCAGATACAGAATCAAACACAGAATAAAGCTGAATCTCAATTCTACCCCTTGGCCCTTCCCCTTACTCCTTCCCCTCCGTTTTGCGTGGGCACGAGAGGCAGAGGGGTGTCTCAATTCTCTTTTTGAAGTGAGGCGGAGGGGTAGGTGGAGGGCTTCAAACCCCTTCAAAAGGAGTGAATCTGGATGCACACTCCGTTTGGAGGGGTAGGAGGAGCTACGCTGTCTTCAAAGAAACAAACGCGCCCAGAGCCGCACAAATGAATGTGGCTTTCATTATAAATTACACTGTTTAGAAATTACAACTCGCCAAAACACTTTACAGGCAGTTGCCTATGACAGCAATGTGTATGCTGCTGGATGCATGTTGTGTATATTGTCGTTCCTGTTGTGAAAGTGTAGGAACACGGACCCACAACAGGGGGCGCAAATGAACGGACAATGGAGGAATCAAATAACACTGTTTTACTGTTGTGAAAAAGGCACAACTAATACAACCGATTACAATATGGAGATCGAGTCTAATTACAACGGTGTCGTGTGGGCAGGCTCGACGATAGGAGACGTCTGTCCAAGTCGAACCGGAACCAACCCGATTTCCTCTGCCACCGAACCCCGGGAATACTGGAGCCGCCAAGTCCCGAATTCCCAGGTGGCCACTGCCTCCGCTCGTCGGATCCGGTACTGCTGGCAGGAAACAGAAACAGTCAGGTGTGGATGCGGCTGCACCCAGCAACACGGAGGGTGGAGAGTCCACCTCCACCTCTCGTCAACAATAATCAAGAAATGTAGGAAGGTGAGTACTTATCCAAACACTGTCTGGTAGTCAGCTGTCCTACAGATAATCACAAGAACACAAGTAAAGTCACACGTATGTGTAGGCTGAGTTTGTTACCTCTTTGGTAAGGCGATATCTCGGCAAATGAGGTGGAGATGCCGTCCTGCTGATATACCTCCTTATTGATTGGGATCAGCTGTCTCCAGTGATGGGTGACAGCTGTCACCCTGGCTGCTCCCGTAAGGTGGCAGCGCCCTCCGGTGCCTGGAGCCCGCACTCCAGGCAGGGCGCCCTCTAGTGGTGGTGGGCCAGCAGTACCTCCTCTTCAGCGGCCCACACAACAGGACCCCCCCCTCAATGGGCGCCTCCTGGCGCACGACCGGGTTTGTCAGGGTGGCGACGGTAGAAGTCGGCCAGGAGGGCCGGGTCCAGGATGAAGCCTTTCATCACCCAGGAGCGTTCTTCGGGGCCGTACCCCTCCCAGTCCACCAGATATTGAAAACCCCGGCCCATCCGTCGGACGTCGAGGAGCCGGCGCACGGTCCAAGCCGGCTCTCCGTCGATGATCCGTCAGGAGGTGGCGCCGGACCCGGAGTGCAGAGGGGTGAGGTGTGATGGGGTTTAATCCTGGAGACGTGGAATACTGGATGAATCCGCAGTGAGGCCGGAAGCTGGAGCCTCACTGCGGCGGGATTGATGACCTTGAGTATCTTGTACGGGCCGATGTATCGTTCTTGCAGTTTTGGGGAGTCCACTTGAAGGGGAATGTCCTTGGTGGACAACCACACTTCCTGCCCAGGACGATACGTGGGAGCCGGGGCCCGCCGCCGGTCTGCATGGTTCTTCGCCCTCGTCCGGGCCCTTAACAAAGCAGAACGGGCGGCACGCCACACCCGACGGCACTTCCGTAGGTGGGCCTGGACCGAGGGCACACCGACCTCCCCCTCAACCACCGGAAACAACGGGGGTTGATACCCCAAGCACACCTCGAAAGGGGAGAGGCCGGTGGCTGATGACACTTGGCTGTTGTGGGCGTACCCGATCCAGGCCAGGTGGGTACTCCAGGCCGTCGGGTGCGCGGCTGTCACACAGCGTAGGGTCTGCTCCATCTCCTGGTTGGCCCGTTCTGCTTGTCCGTTGGTCTGGGGGTGATACCCGGACGAGAGACTGACCGTGGCCCCCAGTTCCCGGCAAAAGCTCCTCCAAACATGCGAGGAGAACTGGGGACCGCGATCGGAGACGATGTCTGATGGTATCCCATGCAGACGGACGACGTGGTGGACTAGGAGGTCCGCTGTCTCCTGGGCCGTTGGTAGCTTCAGGAGGGCCACGAAGTGGGCCGCCTTGGAGAATCGGTCCACTATCGTGAGGATGACGGTGTTTCCCTGGGACGGCGGGAGACCCGTGACAAAATCCAGGCCGATGTGAGACCAGGGGCGATGAGGCACGGGCAGCGGCTGTAGCAATCCCGATGTCTTGCGGTGGTCGGCCTTGCCCCTGGCGCAGGTGGTACAGGCCTGGATGTAACCCCGGACGTCGGCCTCCAGGGACGCCCACCAGAAGCGCTGCCGGACGACTGCCACGGTTCTTCGCACCCCAGGATGACAGGAGAGCTTAGAACCGTGACAGAAGTCCAGAACTGCAGCCCTGGCTTCTGGTGGGACGTAGAGTTTCCGGGGTCCGGGTCTCGTGTCAGGGCCTCCCGGACGGTCTTCTCCACGTCCCAGGTGAGGGCGGCCACGATAGCGGACTCCGGGATGATGGGATCCGGGGGATCCGACGACTCCGTTTTGACCTCATCTTCATGTACCCGGGACAAAGCATCCGATCTTTGATTTTTGTTCCCGGGACGGTAGGTGATCCGGAAGTCAAAACGGCCGAAGAACAGTGACCAACGGGCTTGCCTGGGATTCAGCCGCTTGGCGGTCCTGATATACTCCAGGTTCCGGTGGTCAGTGAAAACCGTGAATGGCATGGACGTTCCCTCCAACAGATGTCTCCACTCCTCAAGAGCCTCTTTCACTGCAAGGAGCTCTCGATTGCCGACGTCATAGTTCCGTTCGGCCGGGGTCAACCTGTGGGAAAAATAGGCACACGGGTGAAGGACCTTATCGGTCTTCCCGCTCTGGGACAGCACGGCTCCTATCCCTGAGTCCGAGGTGTCCACTTCAACCACTAACTGGCGACTAGGATCGGGCTGCACCAGAACAGGTGCAGACGAGAAGCGCCGTTTCAACTCCTTGAACGCGGCATCGCAACGATCCGACCAGGTGAAGGGGACTTTTGGTGAGGTCAGGGCTGTCAGGGGGCTAACTACCTGACTGTAGCCCTTAATGAACCTCCTGTAGAAATTAGCAAAGCCTAGGAACTGTTGCAACTTCTTACGGCTTGTGGGTTGGGGCCAGTCTCTCACCGCCGCAACCTTGGCCGGATCAGGAGCGACGGAGTTGGAGGAGATGATGAACCCCAGGAAGGACAAAGAAGTGCGGTGGAACTCACACTTCTCGCCCTTCACAAACAGCCGGTTCTCCAACAACCGCTGCAGGACCTGACGTACATGCCGAACATGAGTCTCAGGATCCGGAGAAAAGATGAGTATATCGTCTAGATATACGAAGACGAACCGGTGCAGGAAATCCCGCAAGACATCATTAACTAATGCTTGGAACGTCGCGGGGGCGTTTGTGAGGCCGAACGGCATGACCAGGTACTCAAAGTGACCTAAGGGGGTGTTAAATGCCGTCTTCCACTCGTCTCCCTTCCGGACCCGAACCAGGTGATACGCATTTCTAAGATCGAGCTTAGTGAATATTCGGGCTCCATGCAGGGGTGTGAACACCAAATCCAACAGGGGCAACGGGTATCGGTTGCGAACCGTGATCTCGTTCAGCCCCCTATAATCAATGCATGGACGAAGTCCGCCATCTTTTTTACCCACAAAAAAGAAACCTGCGCCCATCAGGGAGGTGGAATTCCGGATCAACCCGGCAGCTAATGAGTCCCGGATGTAGGTCTCCATTGATTCGCGCTCAGGCCGTGAGAGGTTGTACAGCCTACTGGACGGGAACTCACTGCCCGGAACCAAATCAATGGCACAATCATACGGACGGTAGGGGGGGAGTGTGAGAGCCAGATCCTTGCTGAACACGTCGACAAGGTCGTGGTACTCCACCGGCACCGTCCCCAGATTGGGCGGGACTCTGACCTCCTCCTTAGCTTTGGAGCCGGGAGGAACCGAGGAACCTAGACACACCCGATGGCAGGTCTCGCTCCACTGAACCACTACCCCGGACGGCCAATCAATCCGGGGATTGTGCTTCAACATCCAGGGAAATCCTAAAACCACACGGGAGGTGGCCTGAGTCACAAAAAACTCGATCACCTCCCGGTGATTTCCTGACACCACCAGAGTTACAGGTGGTGTCTTATGCGTGATCGGAGGGAGTAGGGAGCCATCTAGTGCCCGAACCTGTACGGGCGAGGTAAGCGCCACCAGAGGGAGCCCTATCTCCCTGGCCCATCTGCTGTCCAGCAGATTCCCCTCAGAGCCCGTGTCCACCAGTGCTGGGGCCTTCAGGGTTGAGTCCTCATAAAGGATCGTAACTGGGAGTCGTGTAGCAATGTGGGTGTGTCCCACGTGAATGTCTCGGCCCACCCCTAGCCCAGTTTCTAGGGGCGGGCGTTGGAGTTTAACCGCTCGGGGCAGTCTCTCATATTGTGCTCTATTGCACCACAAACAAAACAAGCTCCGTGGGCCCGTCTCCTCTGTGCATCTGGTGCCCTAAATGTTGCCCTACTCGTGTCCATAGCTTCGTCAGTAGGGGGAGCTGTGGCCCCACGGAGCGCAGGGGCCGTGGAGCATGGGGAAGGCGGAGCGCGGTCGGAACCGGAAGGGAGAGGGACGGCGCGTGCCCGGCCACGCCCTTCGTCTCGTTCCCGCCGACGTTCTTCTAACCGGTTGTCTAACCGTATGACAAGATCGATGAGCCCATCTAAATCCCGCAGTTCGTCCTTAGCCACCAGGTGCTCCTTAAGAACCAAAGACAGTCCGTTTACAAAGGCGGCGCGGAGGGCAGTGCTATTCCAGCCGGACCTCGCAGCCGCAATGCGGAAGTCAACTGCATAGGCAGCTGCGCTCCGATGCCCCTGTTTCATTGACAGTAGCACGGTTTCGCCTCTATTAGGGTGATCGAACACGGTTCTGAGCTCCCTTACAAACCCATCATATGTCAGAAGGAGCCGTGAATTCTGCTCCCAGAGCGCTGTAGCCCAAGCGCGTGCCTCACCGCGAAGCAGGTTTATTACATAAGCTACTTTACTAGCATCAGTTGCGTACATGACGGGACGCTGTGCGAAGACGAGCGAGCACTGCATAAGAAAATCCGCGCACGTCTCCACACAGCCTCCGTACGGCTCTGGGGGGCTTATGTATGCTTCCGGGGAAGGTGGGAGGGGTCATTGAACAACCAGTGGAACGTCTATGTTACGTACAGGGTCTATGGGAGGGAGAGCCGCAGCGGCGCCCGGAGGGAGCGCTTCCACCTGCGCGGCGAGAGCCTCCACCCTGCGGTTCAGGAGGACGTTCTGCTCGGTCATTAAATCTAACCGAGTCGTGAAAGCGGCGAGGATCCGCTGCAACTCACCGATTACCCCTCCTGCGGACGCCTGCGCGTCCTGTTCTTCCATTGGCCGTTCAACAGCCGGTTGACGCCCCTCGGGATCCATGACGTTGGCCGAGATATCCTGTTGTGAAAGTGTAGGAACACGGACCCACAACAGGGGGCGCAAATGAACGGACAATGGAGGAATCAAATAACACTGTTTTTACTGTTGTGAAAAAGGCACAACTAATACAACCGATTACAATATGGAGATCGAGTCTAATTACAACGGTGTCGTGTGGGCAGGCTCGACGATAGGAGACGTCTGTCCAAGTCGAACCGGAACCAACCCGATTTCCTCTGCCACCGAACCCCGGGAATACTGGAGCCGCCAAGTCCCGAATTCCCAGGTGGCCACTGCCTCCGCTCGTCGGATCCGGTACTGCTGGCAGGAAACAGAAACAGTCAGGTGTGGATGCGGCTGCACCCAGCAACACGGAGGGTGGAGAGTCCACCTCCACCTCTCGTCAACAATAATCAAGAAATGTAGGAAGGTGAGTACTTATCCAAACGCTGTCTGGTAGTCAGATGTCCTACAGGTAATCACAAGAACACAAGTAAAGTCACACGTATGTGTAGGCTGAGTTTGTTACCTCTTTGGTAAGGCGATATCTCGGCAAATGAGGTGGAGATGCCGTCCTGCTGATATACCTCCTTATTGATTGGGATCAGCTGTCTCCAGTGATGGGTGACAGCTGTCACCCTGGCTGCTCCCGTAAGGCGGCAGCGCCCTCCGGTACCTGGAGCCCGCACTCCAGGCAGGGCGCCCTCTAGTGGTGGTGGGCCAGCAGTACCTCCTCTTCAGCGGCCCACACAACAGTTCTGAAGAATATCGTAACTTCGCTCGTGTACTGAGGTGTTATAATACACACAAACGCTATGATAAGACACTTTTATATCTCACAATGGAGAAAATCATGATAAAGTGTAAGCACGTTAATTCGTATGTTCATAAATCTTTGGATAATATCAATCCCTGTTGTTGGATTTCAAGGTCTGTAACGTGTGTATTTTGTAAACAAACAGGGAGCCCTGAACACACTCGTCTCCTAATAAACTTTCAGGCAGAAAATGAGAAGAGGTTTCACCAATGGGAGTAAGTTGGAAAATATATACACACATGTATATGTGTGTATATATGTGTGTAATAGCACCTTCAACTGCACCACAGACTAAAACAGTTAAATGTGGTCTATTAAACATTAGGTCTCTCTCTTCTAAGTCCCTGTTAGTAAATGATATAATAATTGATCAACATATTGATTTATTCTGCCTTACAGAAACCTGGTTACAGCAGGATGAATATGTTAGTTTAAATGAGTCAACACCCCCGAGTCACACTAACTGTCAGAATGCTCGAAGCACGGGTCGAGGAGGAGGATTAGCAGCAATCTTCCACTCCAGCTTATTAATTAATCAAAGACCCAGACAGAGCTTTAATTCATTTGAAAGCTTGACTCTAAGTCTTGTCCATCCAAATTGCAAGTCTCAAAAACCAGTTTTATTTGTTATTATCTATCGTCCACCTGGTCGTTACTGTGAGTTTCTTTGAGATTTTTCAGAACTTTTGTCTGACTTAGTGCTTAGCTCAGATAAGATAATTATAGTGGGTTATTTTAACATCCACACAGATGCTGAGAATGACAGCCTCAACACTGCATTTAATCTATTATTAGACTCAGTTGGCTTCGCTCAAAATGTAAATGAGTCCACCCACCACTTTAACCACACTTTAGATCTTGTTCTGACATATGGCATAGAAATTGAAGACTTAACTGTATTCCCTGAAAACCCCTTTTTGTCTATCATTTCTTAATAACATTTACATTTACTTTAATGGAGTACCCAGCAGTGGGGAATAAGTTTCATTACAGTAGAAGTCTTTCTGAAAGAGCTGTTAACTAGGTTTAAGGATATTCTTTCTTTGTTATGTTCTTCAATGCCATATACCAACACAGTGCAGAGTAGCTACCTAAACTGTGAGTGAGATAGATTATCTCGTCAATAGTTTTACATCCTCATTGAGCACAACTTTGGATGCTGTAGCTCCTCTGAAAAAGAGAGCCTTAAATCAGAAATGTGTTGTGTGGGTCACTGAATTGCCAACTACCATTATTTAATGCTTCGATCTTAAATATGATCAATCTATCTTTGTTAGTTGGCTATGTACCACAGGCTTTTAAGGTGGCAGTAATTAAACCATTACTTAAAAAGCCATCACTTGACCCAGCTATCTTAGCTAATTATAGGCCAATCTCCAACCTTCCTTTTCTCTCAAAAATTCTTGAAGGGGTAGTTGTAAAACAGCTAACTGATCATCTGCAGAGGAATGGTGTATTTGAAGAGTTTCAGTCAGGTTTTAGAATTCATCATAGTACAGAAACAGCATTAGTGAAGGTTACAAATGATCTTCTTATGGCCTCAGACAGTGGACTCATCTCTGTGCTTGTTCTGTTAGACCTCAGTGCTGCTTTTGATACTGTTGACCATAAAATTTTATTACAGAGATTAGAGCATGCCATAGGCATTAAAGGCACTGCGCTGCAGTGGTTTGAATCATATTTGTCTAATAGATTACAATTTGTTCATGTAAATGGGGAATCTTCTTCACAGACTAAAGTTAATTATGGAGTTCCACAAGGTTCTGTGCTAGGACCAATTTTATTCACTTTATACATGCTTCCCTTAGGTAGTATTATTAGATGGTATTGCTTAAATTTTCATTGTTACGCAGATGATACCCAGCTTTATCTATCCATGAAGCCAGAGGACACACACCAATTAGCTAAACTGCAGGATTGTCTTACAGACATAAAGACATGGATGACCTCTAATTTCCTGCTTTTAAACTCAGATAAAACTGAAGTTATTGTACTTGGCCCCACAAATCTTAGAAACATGGTGTCTAACCAGATCCTTACTCTGGATGGCATTACCCTGACCTCTAGTAATACTGTGAGAAATCTTGGAGTCATTTTTGATCAGGATATGTCATTCAAAGCGCATATTAAACAAATATGTAGGACTGCTTTTTTGCATTTACGCAATATCTCTAAAATCAGAAAGGTCTTGTCTCAGAGTGATGCTGAAAAACTAATTCATGCATTTATTTCCTCTAGGCTGGACTATTGTAATTCATTATTATCAGGTTGTCCTAAAAGTTCCCTGAAAAGCCTTCAGTTAATTCAAAATGCTGCAGCTGGAGTACTGACTGGGACTAGAAGGAGAGAGCATATCTCACCCATATTGGTGTCTCTTCATTGGCTTCCTGTTAATTCTAGAATAGAATTTAAAATTCTTCTTCTTACTTATAAGGTTTTGAATAATCAGGTCCCATCTTATCTTAGGGACCTCGTAGTACCATATCACCCCAATAGAGCGCTTCGCTCTGAGACTGCAGGCTTACTTGTAGTTCCTAGGGTTTGTAAGAGTAGAATGGGAGGCAGAGCCTTCAGCTTTCAGGCTCCTCTCCTGTGGAACCAGCTCTCCCTCAGCCCCAACCAGTCCCAGCAGAGGACTGCCCCTCCCTGAGCCTGGTTCTGCTGGAGGTTTCTTCCTGTTAAAAGGGAGTTTTTCCTTCCCACTGTAGCCAATTGCTTGCTCACAGGGGGTCATTTTGACCGTTGGGGTTTTACATAATTATTGTATGGCCTTGCCTTACAATATAAAGCGCCTTGGGGCAACTGTTTGTTGTGATTTGGTGCTATATAAAAACATTAATTGATTGATTGATTGATTGACTGAAGAGGAGGTACTGCTGGCCCACCACCACAAGATGGCACCCTGCTTGAAGTGCGGGCTTCAAGCACGAGAGGGCGTCGGAGCGACCAGGAGTGACAGCTGTCACTCATCATCCGTACCAGCTGTCACTCATCCACTACTCATCACCACCACCATAAAGGCCGGACTGCAACTCCACCTCCCCGCCGAGAAATCAGCTACCATTCAGGTAACCTTCTCTGCTGTGATTTTGTTGTATCTAAACATTGTTCTGTGTGCAGCCGTTTTCCTGTGGACTCAGTCTGAAGCTGGATTGGCGGATAGTGGGAGTGCGACGGTCTTCGCCTCTCACTCCATCCAGGGAAGAGACTAACAGGAGCTGCATGGGTGAAATTGTTTCTGGAGGTGGAGGTTCTCCCTCCTTAAAGAACACAGACTGTGGGATTACTGAGTGTGCGAACTCACACTCATCAGGACTGTCTCTGTTCTCTGCCAGCAGTACCGGGTCTGACTGCTGAAGACAGCGGCCACCTGGGGCGCAGGGCTTGGCGGCTCCGGTGTTCTTCAGCTCCGTTGGTGGTGGAAGCTGTGTGGGATCCGGCTCTTCTCTCGCCAGGCGTCTTCTATCGTCGAGCCTGCCCACATGTCACCTGGTGTATGATTGACAGTCACTGTATTGTTATTGTCTGTACGTCGTTGTGCGATTCACAACATTAAATTGTTACTTTTGGCTTATCCATTGTCCGTTCATTAACGCCCCCTGTTGTGGGTCTGTGTCATGACACTTTCACAACAAAATGCCTGACTCCGTGGTATAACCCACAAACTTGCAGCTTAAAGCAGATAACCCATAAGCTGGAGAGGAAATGGCATCTCACTAATTTAGAAGATCTTCATTTAGCCTGGAAAAAGAGTCTGTTGCTCTATAAGAAAGCCTTCCATAAAGCTAGGACATCTTACTATTCATCACTAATTGAAGAAAATAAGAACAACCCCAGGTTTCTTTTCAGCACTGTAGCCAGGCTGACTAAGAGTCAGAGCTCTATTGAGCTGAGTATTTCTTTAACTAGTAATGACTTCATGACTTTCTTTGCAAATAAAATTTTAACTATTAGAGAAAAAATTATTCATAACCATCCCAAAGATATATCTTTATGTTTGGCTGCTTTCAGTAATGCTGGTATTGGTTAGACGCTTTCTCTCCAATTGTTCTGAGTTATTTTCATTAGTCACTTCCTCCAAACCATCAACATGTCTATTAGACCCCATTCCTACCAGGCTGCTCAAGGAAGCCCTACCTGTTGGGAAAGTGTAGGAACACGGACCCACAACAGGGGGCGCAAATGAACGGACAATGGAGGAAGTCAAATATCAACACTTTACTGTTGTGAAACACGCACAACAAACACAACCAATTACAATATCAGACAATAAGCCGAATCACAACGGTGTCATGTGGGCAGGCTCGAAGATAGGAGACGTCTGTCCAAGCAGAACCGGAACCACACGATTTCCTCTGCCACCGAACCCCGGGAATACTGGAGCCGCCAAGTCCCGAACTCCCAGGTGGCCACTGCCTCCGCTTGTCGGATCCGGTACTGCTGGCGAGGAACAGAAACAGTCAGATGTGGGTGCGTCTGCACCCAGCAACACGTATGGTGGAAACACCACCTCCACCTCTCGTCAGGAAAACACTGTAGTGCAGGAATGTGAGTACTTATCCAAAATACAGTCTCCTGCTGTTCTTCTCTCTTTCTGTGTAAAGGCAAAAAGTATTCAATGGTCAAAAGATAATCCGTTAGGCTGGATACGTTACCTCCTTGGTAGAGCGATATCTCGGCAAAGAGGTGGAGACGTCATCCTGCTGATATACCGCTGCGGATCAGAAGATTGGTAACAGCTGTCGTAGGTGACAGCTGTCACCCCGGCTGCTCCTGTGAGACGGCAGCGCCCTCTGGTGCCTGGAGCCCGCACTCCAGGCAGGGTGCCCTCTGGTGGTGGTGGCCCAGCAGTACCTCCTCTTCAGCGGCCCACACAACACTACCATTAATTAATGCTTCGATCTTAAATATGATCAATCTATCTTTATTAGTTGGCTATGTACCACAGGCTTTTAAGATGGCAGTAATTAAACCATTACTTAAAAAGCCATCACTTGACCCAGCTATCTTAGCTAATTATAGGCCAATCTCCAACTTTCCTTTTCTCTCAAAAATTCTTGAAAGGGTAGTTGTAAAACAGCTAACTGATCATGTGCAGAGGAATGGTCTATTTGAAGAGTTTCAGTCAGGTTTCAGAATTCATCATAGTACAGAAACAGCATTAGTGAAGGTTACAAATGATCTTCTTATGGCCTCAGAGAGTGGACTCATCTCTGTGCTTGTTCTGTTAGACCTCAGTGCTGCTTTTGATACTGTTGACCATAAAATTTTATTACAGAGATTAGAGCATGCCATAGGTATTAAAGGCACTGTGCTGCAGTGGTTTGAATCATATTTATCTAATAGATTAGAATTTGTTCATGTAAATGGGGAATCTTCTTCACAGACTAAGGTTAATTATGGAGTTCCACAAGGTTCTGTGCTAGGACCGATTTTATTCACTTTATACATGCTTCCCTTAGGCAGTATTATTAGAAAGCATTGCTTAAATTTTCATTGTTACGCAGATGATACCCAGCTTTATCTATCCATGAAGCCAGAGGACACACACCAATTAGTTAAACTGCAGGAATGTCTTTCAGACATAAAGACATGGATAACCTCTAATTTCCTCCTTTTAAATTCAGATAAAACTGAAGTTATTGTACTTGGCCCCACAAATCTTAGAAACATGGTGTCTAACCAGATCCTTACTCTGGATGGCATTACCCTGACCTCCAGTAATACTGTGAGAAATCTTGGAGTCATTTTTGATCAGGATATGTCCTTCAATGCGCATATTAAGCAAATATGTAGGACTGCTTTTTTGCATTTGCGCAATATCTCTAAAATTAGAAAGGTCTTGTCTCAGAGTGATGCTGTACGGAAGCCGACAGAGGACTTCATATAATCTTTTTTAATTCACCTTGTTATCCCGAGATAACGACATAATTAATTAGAGATCTCAAGAAAACAACACTTTTATTCCGTGATCTTGAAAAAACAAAACAATTATTTCATGATCTTGAGAAAACAACTGAGATTTCTAGCAGAGCTGCCTGCACCCCCGTGTCAGAGCAATCTCTGCCTGTGTCAACCCCTGATCAAAATATTGCCTTATTAGGTGATCGATTATTCCACACATTCTAAAGACCAGTGTTGCATCTATACAGAATGAGATATACCCCCGAAGTCATCATACAAGCCTCTTGGCGTAGCGTACCTGAATGACCCATTTGTCAGCTGTTTACTCGAGATCATGAAATAATTGTGTTTTCTCGAGATCTCGAAACAAAGGCTTTGTTTTCTCGAGATCTCGAATTAGTTGTGTTGTTTTCTCAAGATCCTGAATTAATTCGAGATTCGGCTTCCGTACTGCTCTCTTCCACAGCATGTCTTTTTCCTGATTCTCTCCCCTCAGCCCCAAACAGTCCCAGCAGAAGACTGCCCCTCCCTGAGCCTGGTTCTGCTGGAGGTTTCTTCCTGTTAAAAGGGAGTTTTTCCTTCCCACTGTCGCCAAGTGCTTACTCATAGGGGTCGTTTTGACCGTTGGTTTTTTTTTCTGTAATTATTGTATGGCTTTTGCCTTACAATATAAAGCGCCTTGGGGCAACTGTTTGTTGTGATTTGGCTCTATATAAATAAAATTGATTTGATTTGATGTATATGTGTAACACATAACCTGATATCCTGCTATTATTTGTCAGTGAAATGTCTAAAGGAAATGGGGCTGGATACAAAAAATTGGAGAATTTGAAAAAGAAATATAAGGTTAACAGAACTAGATGCAGCCCATAACATACATACAGGTGCTGATCATATAATTAGAATATCATGAAAAAGTTGATTTATTTCAGTAATTCCATTCAAAAAGTGAAATGTGTATAATGTATACATTCATTCCACACAGACTGATATATTTCAAGTGTTTATTTATTTTAATTACTAATCAATCAATTAATGATTAATCAAACAATATTCATTATTACTATTATTGATTAATTATTATTAGTATTTTTAACATCAATTAATTATGAATTAATTAATTATTAATAATATTACTTATTATAAATTTCAAATTAATTAAATTAATTAACATGACATGATTGCTATGCGTTGAAGAAATCTGCGACTTCTTCTATTTCTTTGCATTTACACAAAAAGGTGAGAAAATAAAAAGAGCAAACAGGCTACTGCAACAAGTTGCATTTCGGTTGCCATGTTAAACAGTGAAGACAGCAGTTTGACATAGGCAGTTTTTTTTCTCCTAAGGCGGAGGGGTGTCTCAATTCATAGGGCTAGAGGCATACCCCTTCTCCTTACCCCTTGTTTTAAAGGGGTAGGCATAGGGGTAGGGGTAGGGCCAAGAGGAAGAGGAAGAGGTACAAAAGAGAATTGAGATTGCGGGTAAATCATGCCGATAGAATAATACATGACAATACAGAATCAAACATGCCGACACAGAATCAAACAGGACTACACAGAATAAAACATGACGACACTGAATAAAACATGACTATACAGGATAAAACAGGACTACACAGAATAAAACATGGATATATAGGATAAAACATGACGACACAGGATAAAACATGACTATACTGTATCGTCATGTTTTATTCTGTTGTGTGGGCCGCTGAAGAGGAGGTACTGCTGGCCCACCACCACCAGAGGGCGCCCTGCCTGGAGTGCGGGCTCCAGACACCAGAGGGCGCTGCCGCCTCATAGGAGCAGCCAAGGTGACAGCCGTCACCTATCAACTGAGACAGCTGACATCCATCAGCGGAGGGGTATATCAGCTGGACGGCATCTCCACCTCATTGCCGAGATATCGCTCTACCAAGGAGGTAATATACTCAGCCAATTGTGTTGTCTTCTTGACATAATACCTTGTTACTTTTGCGCAGATAGCGAGTGGAACAGCAGGAGACTGTATTGGACCTTATTGATAAGTACACACATTCCTGCACTAACCAGTGTTTTTCTGACGAGAGGTGGAGGTGGTTTTTCCACCCTACGTGTTGCTGGGTGCAGCCGCACCCACATCTGACTGTCTCTGTTCCTCGCCAGCAGTACCGGATCCGACGAGCGGAGGCAGTGGCCACCTGGGAGTTCGGGACTTGGCGGCTCCAGTATTCCCGGGGTTCGGTGGCAGAGGAAATCGGGTGGTTCCGGTTCGACTCGGACAGACGTCTCCTATCGTCGAGCCTGCCCACACGACACCATTGGAATTGGTTTATTTCCACAATTGTGATCTGTTGTGTTTGTTGTGCGTGTTCACAACAGTAAAGCTTTGTTATTTGACTTTCTTCATTGTCCGTTCATTTGCGCCCCCTGTTGTGGGTCCGTGTTCCTCACTTTCCCCAACATTATTCTGTATTACAGAATAAAACAGGACTACACTGAATAAAACATGGATATACGAGGGCTGTCAATAAAGTATAGGTCCTTTTTATTTTTTTCAAAAACTATATGGATTTCATTCATATGTTTTTACGTCAGACATGCTTGAACCCTCGTGTGCATGCGTGAGTTTTTCCACGCCTGTCGGTGACGTCATTCGCCTGTGAGCACTCCTTGTGGGAGGAGTCGTCCAGCCCCTCGTTGGAATTCCTTTGTCTGAGAAGTTGCTGAGAGACTGGCGCTTTGTTTGATCAAAATTTTTTCTAAACCTGTGAGACACATCGAAGTGGACACGGTTCGAAAAATTAAGATGGTTTTCAGTGAAAATTTTAACGGCTGATGAGAGATTTTGAGGTGATACTGTCGCTTTAAGGACTTCCCACGGTGCAAGACGTCGTGCTGCGCTCTCAGGTGCCGTCGTCAGCCTGTTTCAAGCTGAAAACCTCCACATTTCAGGCTCTATTGATCCAGGACATCGTGAGAGAACAGAGAAGTTTCAGAAGAAGTCGGTTTCAGCATTTTATCCGGATATTCCACTGTTAAAGGAGATTTTTTTAATGAAAGACGTGCGGACGGGTCCGCGCGTCGGGACGCAGCCGACGCGGTGCGGCGGCACAGGAAAAACACCTCCGTGTTGATAACCATTTGTAAAATCCAGGTGGCTTTTGATGGCTTTCAGTGGAGTGAGTATATGAGAAATTGTTTAACAGCAGGACATGTTCCAACTTGTCCTTAAGGCTTCCAACAGAGGTGTTTTTCCTGTGGCGGAACGTCGCGGCGGCTGCGAGCCGACGCGCGGACCCGTCCGCACGTCTTTCATTAAAAAAATCTCCTTTAACAGTGGAATATCCAGATAAAATGCTGAAACCGACTTCTTCTGAAACTTCTCTGTTCTCTCACGACGTCCTGGATCAACAGAGCCTGAAATGTGGAGGTTTTCAGCTTGAACAGTCTGACGACGGCAGCTGAGAGCGCTGAGCGACGTCTCGCACCGTGGGAAGTCCTTAAAGCGACAGAATCACCTCAAAATCTCTCATCAGCCGTTAAAATTTTCACTGAAAACCAGCTTAATTTTTCGAACCATGTCCACTTTGATGTGTCTCACAGGTTTAGAAAAAATTTTGATCAAACAAAGCGCCAGTCTCTCAGCAACTTCTCAGACAAAGGAATTCCGACGAGGGGCTGGACGACTCCTCCCACAAGGAGTGCTCACAGGCGAATGACGTCACCGACAGGCGTGGAAAAACTCACGCATGCGCACGAGGGTTCAAGCATGTCTGACGTAAAAACATATGAATGAAATCCATATAGTTTTTGAAAAAAATAAAAAGGACCTATACTTTATTGACAGCCCTCGTATAGGATAAAACATGACAACACAGGATAAAACATGACTATACTGTATCGTCATGTTTTATTCTGTATTACAGAATAAAACATGACGATACAGAATCAAACAGGACTACACATAATAAAACAGGACTACACACAATCAAACGTGTTGATACAGGATAAAACATGCTGACACAGAATGAAATATGACGACACAAGGTAAAACATGACGACACAGGATGAAACATGACAACACAGAATAAAACATGCCTATACAGGATAAAGCATGACACAGAATAAAACATGATGATACGGAATTAAAAAATGCCTATACAGGATAAAATATGACAGAATAAAGCATGACTATACAGAATAAAACATGACTACACACAATCAAACATGTTGATACAGAATGAAATATGACGACACAGAATAAGACATGCCTATACAGAATAGAACATGACTATATTTATCAACATATTGATTTATTCTGCCTTACAGAAACCTGGTTACAGCAGGATGAATATGTTAGTTTAAATGAGTCAACACCCCCGAGTCACACTAACTGTCAGAATGCTCGTAGCACGGGCCGAGGCGGAGGATTAGCAGCAATCTTCCATTCCAGCTTATTAATTAATCAAAAACCCAGACAGAGCTTTAATTCATTTGAAAGCTTGACTCTTAGTCTTGTCCATCCAAATTGGAAGTCCCAAAAAACAGTTTTATTTGTTATTATCTATCGTCCACCTGGTCGTTACTGTGAGTTTCTCTGTGAATTTTCGGACCTTTTGTCTGACTTCGTGCTTGGCTCAGATAAGATAATTATAGTGGGCGATTTTAACATCCACACAGATGCTGAGAATGACAGCCTCAACACTGCATTTAATCTATTATTAGACTCTATTGGCTTTGCTCAAAATGTAAATGAGTCCACCCACCACTTTAATCATATCTTAGATCTTGTTCTGACTTATGGTATGGAAATAGAAGACTTAACAGTATTCCCTGAAAACTCCCTTCTGTCTGATCATTTCTTAATAACATTTACATTTACTCTGATGGACTACCCAGCAGTGGGGAATAAGTTTCATTACACTAGAAGTCTTTCAGAAAGCGCTGTAACTAGGTTTAAGGATATGATTCCTTCTTTATGTTCTCTAATGCCATATACCAACACAGTGCAGAGTAGCTACCTAAAATCTGTAAGTGAGATAGAGTATCTCGTCAATAGTTTTACATCCTCATTGAAGACAACTTTGGATGCTGTAGCTCCTCTGAAAAAGAGGAGCTACTTTAAATCAGAAGTGCCTGACTCCGTGGTATAACTCACAAACTCGTAGCTTAAAGCAGATAACCCGTAAGTTGGAGAGGAAATGGCGTCTCACTAATTTAGAAGATCTTCACTTAGCCTGGAAAAAGAGTCTGTTGTTCTATAAAAAAGCCCTCCGTAAAGCTAGGACATCTTTCTACTCATCACTAATTGAAGAAAATAAGAACAACCCCAGGTTTCTTTTCAGCACTGTAGCCAGGCTGACAGAGTCAGAGCTCTATTGAGCTGAGTATTCCATTAACTTTAACTAGTAATGACTTCATGACTTTCTTTGCTAATAAAATTTTAACTATTAGAGAAAAAATTACTCATAACCATCCCAAAGACGTATCGTTATCTTTGGCTGCTTTCAGTGATGCCGGTATTTGGTTAGACTCTTTCTCTCCGATTGTTCTGTCTGAGTTATTTTCATTAGTTACTTCATCCAAACCATCAACATGTTTATTAGACCCCATTCCTACCAGGCTGCTCAAGGAAGCCCTACCATTATTTAATGCTTCGATCTTAAATATGATCAATCTATCTTTGTTAGTTGGCTATGTACCACAGGCTTTTAAGGTGGCAGTAATTAAACCATTACTTAAAAAGCCATCACTTGACCCAGCTATCTTAGATAATTATAGGCCAATCTCCAACCTTCCTTTTCTCTCAAAAATTCTTGAAAGGGTAGTTGTAAAACAGCTAACTGATCATCTGCAGAGGAATGGTCTATTTGAAGAGTTTCAGTCAGGTTTTAGAATTCATCATAGTACAGAAACAGCATTAGTGAAGGTTACAAATGATCTTCTTATGGCCTCAGACAGTGGACTCATCTCTGTGCTTCTTCTGTTAGACCTCAGTGCTGCTTTTGATACTGTTGACCATAAAATTTTATTACAGAGATTAGAGCATGCCATAGGTATTAAAGGCACTGCGCTGCGGTGGTTTGAATCATATTTGTCTAATAGATTACAATTTGTTCATGTAAATGGGGAATCTTCTTCACAGACTAAAGTTAATTATGGAGTTCCACAAGGTTCTGTGCTAGGACCAATTTTATTCACTTTATACATGCTTCCCTTAGGCAGTATTATTAGACGGTATTGCTTAAATTTTCATTGTTACGCAGATGATACCCAGCTTTATCTATCCATGAAGCCAGAGGACACACACCAATTAGCTAAACTGCAGGATTGTCTTACAGACATAAAGACATGGATGACCTCTAATTTCCTGCTTTTAAACTCAGATAAAACTGAAGTTATTGTACTTGGCCCCACAAATCTTAGAAACATGGTGTCTAACCAGATCCTTACTCTGGATGGCATTACCCTGACCTCTAGTAATACTGTGAGAAATCTTGGAGTCATTTTTGATCAGGATATGTCATTCAAAGCACATATTAAACAAATATGTAGGACTGCTTTTTTGCATTTACGCAATATCTCTAAAATTAGAAAGGTCTTGTCTCAGAGTGATGCTGAAAAACTAATTCATGCATTTATTTCCTCTAGGCTGGACTATTGTAATTCATTATTATCAGGTTGTCCTAAAAGTTCCCTAAAAAGCCTTCAGTTAATTCAAAATGCTGCAGCTAGAGTACTAACGGGGACTAGAAGGAGAGAGCATATCTCACCCATATTGGCCTCACTTCATTGGCTTCCTGTTAATTCTAGAATAGAATTTAAAATTCTTCTTCTTACTTATAAGGTTTTGAATAATCAGGTCCCATCTTATCTTAGGGACCTCATAGTACCATATCACCCCAATAGAGCGCTTCGCTCTCAGACTGCAAGCTTACTTGTAGTTCCTAGGGTTTGTAAGAGTAGAATGGGAGGCAGAGCCTTCAGCTTTCAGGCTCCTCTCCTGTGGAACCAGCTCCCAATTCAGATCAGGGAGACAGACACCCTCTCTACTTTTAAGATTAGGCTTAAAACTTTCCTTTTTGCTAAAGCTTATAGTTAAGGCTGGATCAGGTGACCCTGAACCATCCCTTAGTTATGCTGCTATAGACTTAGACTGCTGGGGGGTTCCCATGATGCACTGAGTGTTTCTTTCTCTTTTTGCTCTGTATGCACCACTCTGCATTTAATCATTAGTGATTGATCTCTGCTCCCCTCCACAGCATGTCTTTTTCCTGGTTCTCTCCCTCAGCCCCAACCAGTCCCAGCAGAAGACTGCCCCTCCCTGAGCCTGGTTCTGCTGGAGGTTTCTTCCTGTTAAAAGGGAGTTTTTCCTTCCCACTGTCGCCAAGTGCTTGCTCACAGGGGGTCGTTTTGACCGTTGGGGTTTTACATAATTATTCTATGGCCTTGCCTTACAATATAAAGCGCCTTGGGGCAACTGTTTGTTGTGATTTGGCGCTATATAAAAAAAAATTGATTGATTGATTGATTGACTATGTTGTGTGGGCCGCTGAAGAGGAGGTACTGCTGGCCCACCACCACCAGAGGGCGCCCTGCCTGGAGTGCGGGCTCCAGGCACCAGAGGGCGCTGCCGCCTTACGAGAGCAGTCAGGGTGACAGCTGTCACCCATTACTGGACACAGCTGACTCCACTCAGCACGGAGGTATATCATCAGGACGGCGTCTCCACCTCAGTGCCGAGATATCGCCTTAAGATTGAGGTAACGTTCTCTGCACGCATATTCTGCATAACCAGATAAAACTTGTTAAACCTTTTCAGGACAGCTGACTACTGAAAGCTAATTACTTGGATAAGTACTCACCTTCCTGCTGTATAGTGACAAGAGGTGGAGGCGGCTTCTCCCCTCTCCGTTTACTGGGTGCTGTCGCATCCACACCTGTGTGTTTGTTGCTCTCTCCCGCCAGCAGTACCGGATCCGACGAGCGGAGGCAGTGGCCACCTGGGAATTCGGGACTTGGCGGTTCCAGTACTTCCAGGGTTCGGTAGCGGAGGAGATCTGGGTGGTTCCGGTTCGACTGGGACGGACGTCTCCTACCTTCGAGCCTGCCCACACGACACCAGCGGATTTCGACTTAAACCCCAAATTATTGATTGTTGTATCAGTTGTGCTCGTTTCACAACAGTAAAACTTGTTATTCACTTTCCTCCATTGTCCGTTCATTGCGCCCCCTGTTGTGGGTCCGTGTACCTACACTTTCACAGCAGACTACACAGAATAAAACATACCGAAACAGGATAAAACATGCCTATACAGGATAAA